>NW_028278483.1:300000-405132 GCF_059751315.1 Micrasema longulum
ATATTAATAAAGCGCGCCCAGCGCCAGCAATGAGCCAAGAAACTAGCCGATTACTCCAGCTTATTTCTTCATATAAAAATAAGTGTACTATACTATGAACACATTAAACTCAATAGTGGGATTTTTCAACTAGAGTTAACTTGCAGATTACACAAATCTTTGAAGATTCTTGATCTGGAAGACAGTATTTCAAACATTATTTCTTAAGGACTATTTTTCTTTGAGATGATACTTTTGACATATAACTCGCAACACACGTGGCGCTCGACGCACCCATTTTTGGCATTATTCATTTCTAGACAAAATCGGCCAGTGGACATTTCAATCTTTATGAGAATACCTAATACTGACTGAATTATAAACTTTTATAAAAGTTATGTATTAAATTAATGGATAATATAGATACAAAATATAAAATATATCACGAAGTTACGTTGTTTGAGTTGGTTTCATAGATGAGAGTTGTAGTATCACACAGAACCATAGAAAACATAGCAAATTATAGTGTATAATATAACTTACAATTGTATTATGTACCTATGTAGGTACAAATAAATGATATTTTTTTATAGCTTACCTGTAAATAAAATTGTTTGCCACTGGTAGGTATACAGATATATATATATATATGGAGCAAATTTAACACTCCGTGTCTGTTGTTTCAGAATGACCCGCAAGACTAAACCACGCCCCAAGGAAAGGGTGGATGTTCCCCAGAAGCAGAGCGGCTACTGCGAAATCTGTCGCATGGACTACGCACATCTCGCCGACCACGAGCGATCCGCGACTCATATCAACTTCGTCAAGAACTGTTCCAATTTCTTATCGCTGGACTCCCTCATCAAGGATGCCGGCGCCGACGTAGAGGCCTTCCTTAAAACCAATAAACCGGTCACCGTGACTAACGGCAACTCGGAGAGACGATCTCAGAGAAAGGGAAAGGGACCGCCGGAGGCGGAGGGAGGGGCGGGAGACCCGCGCAAGCGCCTCGAGGTGATCTGCAACGGGGCGGAGCCGCACGGAGCGGCGGCGCGCCTGTCGCCCTCGCTGGGCCACTACCTGCGCTCCAAGGACTCCCCGCGGGAGAACGGCTCGGCCAGCCCGCCGCCGCCCGCCGCGTCCCCAGCGCGGCCGCAGCGCTGGCGGCCGGACTATTACCGCGTGGTGGGCATGAGCACCAAGCTGCGTTCCAGCGCTTCCTTCGCCCCCGTGCCGCCGGCTTCCTCGCGAGCTCCCTGCAACGGACTGGTAGTCAAGTTCCGGCGCGTGCGGCGATCCGAGCTGTCGGTGCTGAGCGACGAGGCCGAGAACTTCATGTTCCCCAAGAAGGAGGACAGCGAGGACGGGGAGGCGGGCGAGGGGCGAGAGGTTCGCGAGGCGTGCGACGAGCCGCCGCCCGCGCCCGCCCAGTCGCCGTCGCCGCTGTGCCTGAAGTGGGAGCAGGGCCGGCTGCGCGCCTCGGAGCAGGTGGAGCGTCTCACCTACGCCTTCGAGAGCGTCCCGCGCAGCGAGCCGTGGTTCCACACCTTCCGGCGCCAGGACGAGGGGAAGGAGAATACCAAGAGTATTATTAATTATTTAGGTCAGTACCCGTACAAACGTTTCCTGTCCAAATGTAATTATGTATAGTAAAACATCGTTTTTACGTTTTCCCGCTTTTTACACTGAAATGTTCAGGACCCATTTTCCTTCAGACATTCTCATCCAAATATTCCCCCCAATTAACGTTTGTTACTTATTTTATCATCCCGGTTTTATGCTTAAAAATTATGGAAATTCATTTCATGTGTCAAAAAACCCAAAATTATGTCGTAATAATGATGCCACGGCCCGCGCGCCACCGCGTGTGCCCCGCAAATGAAGAATAAAAACAACTAATAAAGAATAAATAAATTCAAAATTGACCATTTTGTTTAAGTGTCTTCCTTTAGGGTTTAGTTTTCATTTGAACAAAAACGTCATATTGACTTGTACAAATCATGATACGCAGTTGACAAACGTTACGGAACAATAAAGTTTTAATATCATTAAATTGCGATGTTTAAAACATAACAATAAAAATATTTAAAGTTATAAAAAAGATGGTTTAAAAAGTTGTCATGAAAGTGGAAACAATTTTTATTCTTATTCAATTTCTATTCTTTCCATTCATTTTTAATTTCCACACTTTAGCGTTCTTCTCAGTTTTACACTTTTTTTTGCTCCCTTGAAAAACGTAAAATGGGGGGTTTTACTGTAGTTTATACCTTGGAATAACGTTTGCGCTTTGGATGGAATATTGCTTTATACCGTGATTGGTTACGTTGGATGAAAATGTGTAAAGTTTTGTATAGACATTAACTGTGGTAAAAATCGTTTCAAACTGCAAATTTAAAAAATATTTTAACATTTAATAAAATAAAACTAAATAAATCTGTCAGTACATTTTAATGTAATGATTATGATAAAATTATAAATCAATTTATCAATGAAACTTCTTGGTTTAGTTTTACTTTTGATTATTTTTTTGACGAACGAGCGTTTTCGCCTATGTAGGCATCTTCAAGACGAAAGCACTCTTTGTCAAAAAAATAATAAAAAGTAAAACTAAACCAAGAAGTTTCATTTATAAGTTTATTTATAATTTTATCATAATCATTAACTATGGAGTTTTATCAAGAAATATCAACAAAAAAATCCATTTAATTTTAATGTAATATAAAATTTAAATAACACGGTTTCTACCCAATATAAAAACCAATACAGTTTTTTAAATTATTATATATAGATAAACTAAAGGAATAAAAGATCGGTGATACAGTAGCTGACAGTAAATATATGACATCGGACCTAAGAAAAAGACTGCCGGTCTAGTCGGCTAACTTCGGCTTTGTAGAGCGTCGTCTTTGTCATTCATACAGATAGCGGACTCATGCGACAGAAACGACGCTCTACAAAGGCAAAATTAGCGAAATATGCCGGCAGTCTCTTTCTTAAGCCCGATGTCCTTTATTTGCTGGCGGCTACTGTACTTTGTTCCATAAATTGTGGATAATACATCACTTCGCAATATACTAGAGTATAATTACAGTAAATCTCTACCCAGAACATTCACTAATAAATTTTAATTTTATTTCAGATTATTTTTCAAAATCATTAGTTCTACCGTACGAGATGAACGAGCTTCCTCCTCTCAAACCGAACTGCTGCGCTCTCAGTCACGCGAGGAAACCCGTCGAATCAAAATCTGGACCCCCGCGGCTCTACGGAACCAGGGGGATGAAGAAGATGCGCAAGATCAAGGTGGAGCTTCCCTGCATCGTAGGCGGGAATCCACGCAAGTCTCCGCGCGAGCACGCTTCCACACTCGCTATCCTGGGAGGGCTCACGCACGGCAAGCGCAGCAAGTTCAGCTGCTCCGATGACTCCAAGTCCCTGCCTTCCATCGCCGAGGAGGACCTCTCCAGCGACGCCACGCACTCGTGCGTCGCACCTCCGTGTCCCGACCAGCTGGAGACCCTCTTCTCGTCCATCGAGGAGGACGACGAAGAGTTCGACGAGCCCACGGAGGGCGGCCTCAACCTCGGGCGGACGACGGCCGAGCCGGACGTCATCCGGCTCTTGCAGAACTTCGAGGAATGCGACAGTCTCGAGACCGCAGCCAAGGAGATCAGAGACTCCGCGCAGCCGGACGCCCCCAAGCGAAGGAGGGGATACAAGTTCAAAAAGAAAAACAAAACCGGTTGGCCGCCCAACAAGAAGAAGCCTCGTCGCGACACCGGCAGTGCGTGCTCGTCCCGCGAGCCGAGCTCGCCCGCGCCGGCCGCGTGCAGCGAGGAGGCGGACACGGAGGAGGAGGCAGGGCCGGAAGTGGCGGATGCGGCGGACGCAGAAGTGTGGGTGAGCAGCGCGCGCGAGCTGCAGCCGGTGGTGCGCGTGCTGAAGATGGAGGCCAAGCTGGAGCGGCGCCTGCGCAGCGCGGGCCGCGAGCGCCGCCTGCGCCGCCGCCCGCACCGGTAACCCTCCCCGGTTGTACTGGAACCCCAAGACTTGACTTTTGTATCTAGAAATTAATATTTTTGTAAGTCGATCTCGAGGGCCGCCTCGTTAAAGCAGCCCTGGGACGCGCAGTGATCGCGCCGCAGACTTTTCTCCATTCCCCGCGTGTTGCCGTGTCCCAGTTTTGTTTTGTGATGCATTTATAATTGTCTTTATTCTGTACAAGAACCGGATATAGATGAAGATATTGTGTATACAAACTCTATATTAAGCGAATATCGGACTGACGTCGGCGCGTGAACATTATCGATAAGCGAAAAACATTATTGTAAATTGACTTTTTATGTACCATATTTATTAGATTATATTTACGATCGTAATAAATGTAAAGAAAAACTAATTATTAAATTGTGGTTTTATTTATTTATTAAAGCGGTTACATCGAGACAACTTAAAGAAAAAAAAATATTGTACATTGTTTTTTTTTTTTACAAACACTTGCGGCCGCTCTCCTCGGCCCTACGGTCGGGCGGTGACTATAACAATATATATAACGTATTGTACAATCTAAGATTGCGGAAATGCAGTTAGTCGTAAATATCCTCCCGGTCAGCGACGTAACGGACTATTTCCTTGGGTCGGTGGAGCCGCTCGGCGTCCATGTCTGGAATCTCGAAGCCGAACTCGTCTTCCATGGCCATAATGATCTCCACGTGGTCTAGGGAATCCAGTCCGAGATCGCTGATGAAGTGGGATTCCAACTTCAACTGTAAGAGAAACTTATGTTTTCATACTTTGTATTTGTACCTTGACCGAGCTAGGTAGCCCAACTAAAATAGAGAGTGATGTTTAGTTTCTTTTGCTTTACATAATACAAAGCAATGTATTGTGTTAATATGGAAGTGTTGATTTTGTCAATATTTCCAGTAGCGGATGTTCATGGACTGACTTGATTAATACACGATTATCATTATGTATCTATTTAAAAAAAATAAAAAAACATTGATAACAGTGACCGTGAAAACATGAGCACTATACAAATTTTGTAAAAAAAAACTTGGAGATATAAGTTGACCTGGTTTTTTTTTTTCGGTAAAAGATAAAAGAACCATCCAGCACTAAATTTTTGGAAGAAAAATTGCAAAATAGGATTTGGCCACTTTTTGCTACATGCTGACAATGTCTTTTTTTGTATTTATTTTATTTAAGAAGGTCAACATGAACAGAAAATACAAAAGGAAAAATAATGAAACCCACTGAACTGCGAAACCGGCTTGTCAGCCGGTTTCTTCGGACATGGTATATTATCATAACTAATGTACAAAGAAATTACCAATATATTTTGTAGAAACTGTTTGTTTACCCAATTAAATAAATAAATACCAACCTGAGATACGAGAAACCATTTTATAATGAGACTATTTTTCTCCTTATTGGTAATCTTACCTTTTTTTTAACTTCAGTTTCACATGCATGGCATTGTTAAATTTAAGAATACTTTTTATTTTAATTAATCCCTCGATTATTTTAGGAATCAAAATTACAACATTTTTCAGATATTTCTAAATAAAACTCCGTAGTTAATATTTCGATACAAAATATTGATGGAACTATTCGGTTTGGTTTAACTGTTATATTTATTTATCAAAGAGCGCTTTCACCTAAGTACGCATCTTAATAATACAATAGTAGAACTGAACTGAGAAGTTTCATTAAAATTATAAATTGCGATCTATTGTAAATTGCATTCCCGACCCACCCATAAATTAAAATTAGGCTTAAGTTGTTTTCCTCAAGCAGCGGGTTATTGTTGTTGTTCCTAACCTCAAAATAAATAACGATACTAGAAATGAATATCATAAATTTGATCGAGACTAATGATTCCCGGGAATAATATGTTGACTATCACAGTTTCATATAAACTACGAACCTTCGTGGGGTCGATCTTGTCGTAAAGTTTAAGCACTAAGAGGACGCGGCTTTCGATAAGTTCCAGGGTGAGAGGATCTCCACTGGCGTAATTTCTCCTAAGGTTCGATGGCACGATCTGAAATAAATGACATTTTATTAGCAAACTCGGTTTTATCAGTCCGTCTAGACGATCTTTGGTATTTATCTCGGGACAGCGAAGTGTCAACACGACGAGGCGGACGCCGCGTTATGCAACTGTTCGGATTAACATTGACGGCAAAATCCCTATTAACGTTCTGCTGATCATTAGAGACGACGAAAAAATCTCAACTCTTTTTGACACGCGTATAGTAAGATTCGGGGTCGGAAATATGACAGATTATAAAATAAAGTTGCGAGTGCCATACCTGACTTTTTAAAACTGGTCGGAACGAGTGGATATTATAAACTGACTTAGTGCTTAAATATTTCTGTTGAGTTGCTACTAACGGCAGGCGACATGCTTGCAATCGAAATGGGGTTTTTAATATTACAGCGTGAATTCCCCTTACTAACGCGGCCATTTTTTGAGGAAAGCTTCTGGCGATCAGAACCAAATCACAATGTTCGCGAAATGCTGAACAACTCAGGGTGCCGTTTGAAAATTCAATATGTTTTCAGATTTGAGTCAGTTTGACCAACAAAATGGCTTTAAAAGTGGAAAAGACTCTATGGAAAATGACATTTCGTTGTTGTCGTTGTTGTCAAAGTTCTATTGTCTACGACGGTTTTACGTCAAATTTCTTATGTATATTTGCTGAGATGCGTTGTTGATTTTATTTGATTATAAAGTATTTTGGTGATTTTACAATAGAAGAAGCGGCGGAATGGGTAACGCTGACACAAAACTAAATTTCCGAAAGGCGGTTGTCCAATTAACCTCGAAAACGCAGGTAATTTCCGTAAATTCAATACTCCCACTCAAAATCTTACAATATGGGAAGTAAGTAAAATTTGATAATTGTCTAATTAAATGATTTTTAGGAATTAGATTATCATCACACCCAAAACCGCAATAGTTTGCATTATAATACCGGGTAAAATCGGACAATATCCTCGAATACACAGTCAATTTGCGTTTTATTTTGAATATATATTTTTTTATTTTGCAAAATATGATCGAAATGTATTTGACAAAAAACTGATATGAACTCTGCCGTAGTGTAATTAGAATCCAATAAGAAAATCAAAAGCTTTTCTTGAATTATAATTTTAATTCAATAATTGGGTTAATGTGGGTTGTAATTTGTTCATTATTGAAATATAGATGTACGTTCCGATAATAACGATTGTTTTATCATTATGATTTTTTCTTAAGCTTGAAATATTAAGAGATGGCGTACTAAACACGTTCGGGAAACAACACAAGAATTAAACGATATAAATATATTATAACTGCCAAAACTTAAGAAATGTGGAAGTATGTAGGCAGATTGACAAATGCTTCACAACACAGTAAATCTGGACTCTTTTTGTTACATGGAAAGTGAGATGATCAGTCTTACGCTTCAGGTTTCAGTCCAGGAATATTTCCTGTCCACCCTGTCGTGAACACGAGACCTCGAGCATGCTTCGAAGTGGACTTATCTCCATTCGATTTCCTTTTTCGGAATTTTAACCCGAGATTGGCTGTCGAGTGGAAAACACTCGTCTCGTGCTCTGATTCTTTTTCACACACATAACTGTATTCTTTTCCCCCCTGGACACAGAACATAATGTATATCTCCATTCCGTGTGAATCGCATAAATCACATTGAATCAGTCCAACATCGCTCGCTTCGAAAAGTAGCGTGGATGCTTGGACTAGAGAGAGGTAATCATTCTTATGCCGATATAGAGTCCATGTTAAATATTTCTAGTCTACAAAAGGTAGAACTAATATTGATTCCATATATATGTTCGGCATACTGAATCGATGTTCCATCATTACTGGGACAAATAAAATTGCATATTCCCACTCGTAGGTTGAGAAATAATGAACTACTGTTCATCGATCAGCGTAAAACAAACTATGGCCTTAATTCTCCAATGACCCGTCTTTGTCGTATTGGTAACTCGAGACAAGATCTGGACTTTTTTAGTTTAAGTTTACAGCAATTTAAAAAAGCACTAAATAAATAGTCCATATCTTGTCTTGAAGTCCCTTATGTTTGTCAATGCTTCTTTTCTTTTTTAAAAAATGTTTTTAACTATTCTTTTATTGTAATATTAAAACCCTATAAATTGTATAAATGGACAATGTCCGTCAATAAATAAATAAATAATAAAATAAATTAAGAAAAGATGTGCCTTAGAAAATGCCTTGACATTTTTTCAATAATCGCTTCTCTCTCGAGATGTATGTCCGCTAAATATATGTTTATACGGTAGATATATCGGCAATATTTATTTGCCACCTCGTGTTCGTTCGTTCGCCGCTTGTCATAGTTCGTCATGTTCTTCCAAGCACTTTGGAAGAACGATTTGAATGAATCAAAGTGTTGCTGACTCCGAGTGATACTGTCGCAGGTCATAGATGCGGCGGACGACGCATTCTGGGAGCAGTTCTGGTCGGAGAGTGTCACGGGCGTGCAGGATGTGTTCGCACTCGTGCTTAGCGAGGAGCTGCGGACGCTGCGTGAGCAGGCGCCTCAGAACCTGGCCACGCTGTGCTACAAGGCTGTGGAGAAACTCGTCAAGGCCGTGGACAGCAGCTGCCGCACCCAACACGAGCAGCAGACAGGTAGTGCTATGTGCTACCATTGTTCACACACCTTAAGCTGCCGACGCCGGGTGTTTGATGTACTTACACAGTCCCAGAAACTCTAGAACTCCTTTCTTGATTTTGTCGATAATGCTTATCTCAACCTTACATAATGTACGGATCTCGACATTTGTGCACCTATTGTACATAGTTTTACCGCACATTTGTCTGAGAGATCTCATTATGACTGCATTCAGCTTTTCCAATTCCATACTTCGCTCCCATACATCAGGGTCGGCACCAGAACTCCATTGTGAACTGCTAATTTTACCTCCTGCGACAAACATTTATTTGTCAAGGTTGATTTAAGTGCACCGTTCACCCTGTTTCCGGTATTCACCCTCCTTTCAATATCTTTCTCGATCATTCCATCCCTGGTAAACATATTTCCCAGATAAACAAATTTATTTAGTCATACTTTCATTTCTTGAAAAAATGATCACTGTTTTTAATGTTTAATTCGACAGCCCTGAACTGCATCCGACTCCTGACGCGTATCCTGCCGTACCTATTCGAGGATGACGACTGGAGAGGATTCTTCTGGTCCTCCCTCCCTTCAGCATCAGCAGAGAGCGAGGAATCTGTTCCACTGGCACAGTCCCTAGTCAACGCAATTTGTGTTAGTAACTTTGTACATCATAGTACTTTTCTATAATCAAGTTTAAAAGTGCCGCAAATCATCCTAATGAATATTATGTTTTAAACATAGTCACTCTCTGCGATAAATTACCGTCCGAAAATCGGTACCCGGTACCAGAAACAGAAGACGCTGAATTGTGTTCTAGAAATTTTGAAAAATATTTGAAAATCATACTAAAGCATCTAAAGCTTAAAGATAAATAAAAAATTATTCTAAATTTTGTCAAATAAAACCCTGGATTACAAATGGTGTAGTAGTTGCAGTACAGAAAAAAGGAAATATATTTAAAAATATCCAAATTATAAAAAAAAATACAGATATAAATTAAGTGATAATTAAGAAAACTAAAAAAGATTATTAAAAGAAAAATGGAAGAAACAAATAGCGATAGAAAAAAAATATCGTTAACCATTAATGAAAAAATTGAAAAAAAAAAACAAAAATGCTAGCATTCAATATATAAAAGATAATGACCTCGCAATAAATGTTCAAGAACACCCTATAAAATGTGCTACCATGTTCTACAATATTTATTTATATTTAAAAGTTTATTAGATGTAGTTTCATCATCATTCCCTTTCCGCACCTAATGCAGCGTATCTTGATCATTTCTGTCCCATGAAGGTAAGATGATCAGTCTCACGCTTCAGGTACCAGTGCAGGGACTATGAAATATGTTTAGTGTAAAAATACCCTTTTAAATAAATATTTCATATTAACCATGCCGGGAATCGAATTCGAGACCTCTTGCATGGTCGGCAAACGCGCTGACCATTACACCACGTGGCCGAGATGTAGTTTACAAGGGGTAAAAAGAAAAGAAATACAAACTAATATTGTTTTTTTAATAAATTATTATACACAAAACGTTTAATCACTTTCAAAGTTCTTTCTATTGTAGCTAATGAACTAGTTCAATCTTCTATTCCATAGTTGGAAACATTTTTTTTATTTGTCTTCCGTGATGCTTCACAGCGCCTCTATAATTTTTTTCTTCGCCTTAGCAACGTCGGTAAAACGCTTTCCTTTCATGTCTTGGGGGAATAAAAAGAAGTCGCAGGGGGCTACAGCCCCGATACATCGGGTCAATAGTGAAGAAGTTCCGAGCAGGAAGCGAAACTTCACAGCCGCGATCTGTTTGTGACAATCATTCTTCCCAAAAGTGACAAACACACGAAAAAACTGTAACAAAAAATTCATACCTGAAGGAAAAAAATAATACGGTGTTATGTACTTTTTAGTAATAAATGTATTTTATGTTGAATTAGTTACATCAATTAATTTATGCTATGCTGATGATTTATATGTTTAATGAAAAAAAAGATTAACCATTTTATTTTGTTTTTAGGATCTATTATTCTGCCCTGATTTCACAGTCGTCAGTAGCCGAAGAGCTGGACCGGTAACTATAATATTATGTAACATATCAATATCTCCAAACTCGTTTCCGAGTCGATGTAGTCTGGCGATTGGGGAATTTACAAAAATAATTGTGTAATATTAATAATAATATTATTACTATACCCAATATAGTACTAGTTAACAAAATGAAAAGAAATGCACTGTTATTATATTGAGAGGAAGCCGCCTGTGATAAGAGATAATTTTTTTCTATATATTTTAGTAATAGCTTTTTTATGCCACGAGAAAAGAACAGCTGAACTCTAAAACTGTTATCACAATTATCACAATTATTAACAATTATCAAGAAATTAAAATGATCATAAAACCGCCAAGCCTCAAACGGCTCCCGTATGTGCAGAGGATTGGAAACTCTCGGTCTAATAACGCTGCAGGAATGACAAGAAAATAACTTGATAGAGACATAAAATACTCGGCAGTCACTATAGCTGCCCAAATTTTTATTCCATGTTCAAAACTAAAACAATATGCTTAACTTCAAGGCCACTAGAATAAAACCAAATTCAATCTAAACCCACGGAAGCATCATCTTAACAATAGTTGATTGATATAATAAGCCGCCAAAAGAGCTGGTCTTGATATGTAGTCTCAATGACTTAAAAAATGGGCTGGATTTGTTTTATAACAATTTAAAAAAGCCAAGAACTCACTTTTGTAAAAATAGATTTATGCATATCAGCTGTAAGTTGCTCGCTTAAGATTAAAATAACACATTATTATTTTTATTATTATTAATATTCCACTACCGCCAGTGTTGTTTTGTGAATTATTTACCATGGCGAGGTTAAAATCTGGAATACAACAAACGTTTTTCCAGGACAAGGCTGAAGAGCTGTCTGCGCTGGACAGCTGCGAG
Source organism: Micrasema longulum (assembly GCF_059751315.1). Taxonomy (NCBI): domain Eukaryota; kingdom Metazoa; phylum Arthropoda; class Insecta; order Trichoptera; family Brachycentridae; genus Micrasema; species Micrasema longulum. The sequence goes on from NW_028278483.1 coordinate 311,590, forward strand.
TACATCTGGGAGGCGGGCGTGGGCTTCGCCGCGTCGCCCCCGCGCTGTCCCGCCCTGGATGCTCGCCGCACCGAGCTACTCCGCCTGCTGCTCGCCTGCTTCAGCGAGGCCATGTACCGCCAGTCCGCTGACATCACAAGCCAACCCAACAAGTGGATCGCGTGAGTCATATCATTCCCCCATTAACATCTCATATATCCCAATTTTTGTTTTCACTGACACGGACCCCTCGCAGATCGCAGTCGACTCCTGGGGATTTATACTGACCACTTTGGGACTGACTGATCTAAATCATTCTTTGTGTAATTTTATTTACTAATTTTGTTTTGATCATCATTTAATATTTAATTATTTTACTCATTAATTCATTTGTAAGTTATGTCTCAGGACATGAATTTGAAAATCAAATTAATGTAAATTAATTCATATTATAATTTTTTTTCTCTGGCTTAATAATAACTGAACTGTCACCGAATGAACAGGTGATTTTGATATTCTCAGCGCGACCCCTAACAAGTTATTTTAGCTATCAATAAGTCATTCCAGTCCACTGTATCGTGCTATTGTACGAATCAATAATCAAGAAACCGACGATTGCTGATCTGACCACTGGATCTGCCGCAAGAGAAAAGTTCGAACATTAAGGTGCCAAGAATCCCAGTACAAGGTAGGTTATTGCATTAATTTGTATCGGGATTCGGTGGCAAAGTAAATAAACATAACGCATATCAACGCCAAATCCCCGAACCAGTAAAACAAGCTAAATTCGAACGTCCGTCTGCTATCTTGCGAGTGGTGCGATATTTTTTTGGTAAATTTTATAAATTCATGTTTAATGACTTATTCAACTTTAAGTAATAAAGGAAAGTAACGCTATATGAATTTCCCTTGTCAGATACCTGACATGTCCCGAGAACCGTCACGCGCTTCCCATGTTCACATCGCTCTTGAACACAGTGTGCGCATACGACCCGGTGGGACTCGGCCTGCCGTACAATCACCTGTTGTTCGAGGACTCGCTGGAGCCGCTGGTGGACGTCGCGCTGCAGATCCTCATCGTCACTCTGGACCACGACACCTCTGGGGAAGGAGACGAGGTACTCTACAATACCATCATTTTTTATCAACTTTTTCTTATGTTTAAGGCTATAAAAATGGATAGTGGTGGTAGGTAGAAGTAAAATGGATTTTGTCATCCGGCCAAACCAATTTTTATATACCTGCTCCACAAATGTGTAGTTTACATTTTAATTTGATGTATGTTTTATTGTATAAATAATATTAAGTAAGTATACGGAGAGAAATGAAATCTATGTGTAATGTTTTAAATTGTGTACTAATACTACACTCTACCTGGCTATTTAATACTAAACCTACCATATGTGCAGAACGTTACCGACAGGATAGCCGAAGTGCTGAAGAAACATAATATTGGAACAACGTTTGGGACTGTGGGAAAAATAAAGAACCATTTATAAACCCAAAAGATAAGAATCCCCTGGAAACAGAAGCTGTATAAACTAAGTTGCCAAGGATGTAATAAAGTGTACATAGGATAAACAGGGCGCACAGCGAAGAAAAGGATCGACGAACACAAAAAAGCGTGTAAACTTGGGCATCCTGACAAATCCGCAATAGAGGAACACTTTATAGACACCTGTATTTTTTCGCCTTCGAACCATAATTTTTACATAAACCTAGTAATTACAGTGCACGAATAATAAAAGAGGCAATTGAAATACACAGACACCCAAATAACATAAACAAAGACGACGGGCTTAAATTAAACTCAACATGGTTCCCAGCACTACATTTGATTTATTTACGGACTTATTCAGTCCATTCAACAGTGGCAAACACATTTCCTTATAATAGATACAGGGACAATTGAAATAAAATACAACTAAAGAAAATAAAAGCTAGGACAAAAAAAAAATCACTTACTCAGTTTGACCAATATCTCTTTTCCATTTTCAGTCCAACATCCCTGACAACCTGTTCATTAACTACCTGTCCCGGATTCATCGCGACGAGGACTTTGCCTTTGTCCTGCGCGGAGTGACGCGCCTCTTGAACAACCCTCTGGCGCAGACCTACCTCCCCAACTCCGCCAAGAAGGTTCAGTTCCACCAGGAGCTCCTCGTGCTCTTCTGGAAGATGTGCGACTACAACAAGGTGTCATTCTCTGCTAATACAAATCCATCATTATTCATTAAATATTTATCAATTAAGGTTAAAAAACTAAATACGGTTTTTTGTGAAAAATTATGATTTATTTTTTAAAAATAGTAGAGAACATGTCATTAACGCCATCTGTCGGATAATAGTGAGAACTTAATTAAATCCCTATTATATAAAATGTAAAGTTCACAAAATCCATACTCGAAAGCCAAAACAAATCACACCTGAACCAGAATAATCTTCTCCTTGTCTTCCAGAAATTCCTATACTACGTGCTGAAGAGTAGCGACGTCCTGGAGATTCTAGTCCCTATTTTATACCACCTCAACGATTCTAGAGCTGATCAGTGTAAGTTATCTTTGTCGATTACTTACTTTCTAAACAATATCTGTTAAAATTTGTGGAACAATTAGAATGAGGAGAAAAAAATATACACATCACAATGTGCCAAAATTACGCCGCAAACAAAGATTTGAAAATTGTCATTATATTGTTATAATTTTTAAAAGTACAGTAAAACCTCTTTTTTTAAGTTCCTCTTTTTTACAGTTCCCCGCTTTTTACGCCGAAATGTTTAGGTCCCAATCTTTTCCATACATTCTCATTCAAATATTCTCCCCAATTAACTTTTTTTACGTTTTCATAACCCCGGTATTACGTGGAAATTTTTAAAACTCATTGATCGAGAATAAAATCGAGGTAAATAAAAAAAATGTGTAAATTATTGTCTCGAACTAAATTCAAAGTAGGTGCAGTGTAATTGACCATTTTGTTTTAGGTGTCTAATTTTGTCATTTTTCTAAATTGTGACATGCGGTTGACCCATGTTTAGGAAGAATAAAGTCTTTACATCAATAAATTACGATGCAGAATGTTTAAAAATTTGGCAATAGAAATATTACTTGAAGTTATAAACATAATGTGAAAAAAAGATAGTTTAAACAGTTATCATAAAAGTGTGAAACAATTTTGCTGCGATTTAGATGACAGTTGAAATTCTGTGGTACCATACTAAAAAAGGGATTCCATATAAATAAAATTTCCCAATATTTAGGGGAAAAATCATTTTATGCGAATACAAATTTTTATTTTCGTGTTTTTAAGGTTAAGTACCTGTACTGTACATGTTTTTTTTAAATACAATAATAAAAAAAAACACATTATAGTATTGATTGAAAAAATACAAAATATTTTTACTTAAATCATAGGTAAATATTTATAAAATGATGAGAGTTTTGAAAAATTTTCTGCTGTATATTTAGTATAGTCTAGTACAATAATTATATTTTTATTTAATATAATTTTTTCCATACATTTTTCATTTCCTCACTTAAGCGTTCTCTTCAGTTTTACACTTTTTTTTGTTGCTCCCTCGAAAAACGTAAAACAGGGGTTTTACTGTACTTTGTAATTTGTGTTCCAGCTCGTGTGGGACTTATGCACATCGGCGTGTTCATCCTCTTGCTTCTGTCAGGGGAGCGCAACTTCGGCGTGCGGCTCAACAAGCCATACACCGCCACCATCCCCATGGACATCCCCGTATTCACAGGCACCCACGCCGACCTGCTGGTCACCGTGTTCCACAAGATCGTCACCACCGGCCACCAGCGTCTGCAGCCGCTCTTCGACTGCCTGCTCACCATCCTGGTCAATGGTGCGTTGTATGTGGCTCACTGTACCGGAAGGTGGCGGGCCATTTATCTATTGTATAAATACTCGTAGCTGTCCAAATTTGGATTCCACGTTCAAACTTAAATATGACGCTCGACTTCGAGGCCACATTGAAATCCCTACCCGCTTATCCGGATCCGTTTCGGATGTCTTGTGGCCTCTTTTTAAATCCGCGCATTTCAAAAACTTTTATTTTTTAATTCAAAAAAATATATTCTTTGTTCTACAAAAGATTCGCGTTACTGCTTTCAATGCCCGTCAGTGCACCTCAGTATATATCGTCAGTATACTGACGATGTCAGAACCACGACCCGTCTCACCTCGCTGGGGATCCAACCGAGGACCTGAGTTTTGGTAAGCAAACGCACTAAGCAGTACACTCACGGCAGAATAATCTCTACTCTATGTCTGTTTCAGGATTTTCTGAGAGATGCCATCAAAACCGAAACACTTGTTCGAATTTCTGATTCTATTACACACACAGAACGGCATTCTTTATTCTACCTGCAGTAAATGGAATACAATATTTTTGTTGCCGACGTAACGCGGCGTATGCCAACTTGGCGGCCCTTCCTGGGGCCTTTCGATATAATTTTAGCATAGGGACTTCAGTATGTGTAAGCGAGGTACTACCTCCCCAATAAAGACCAGTGTTTGTCGCTTTCGGGGGTGGTCATCGCCATACTGAAGCACGTATAGACTAGGAATCAATAAATGTAATATTATTGACTGCCTACTATGTTATTTAATGTATCATAAAATAAACTGTTCATTATTCTGTGTGAATGTTGATCGCCGCGCGGTCTGCGGGGAACTGCGGCCGGGTAGCAGGAGGGGGGCGTCCTTATACGTGGCGCGAGAGAGACCGATAGAGCGGGCGAATGTGCTCGCTATCTCTCTCGCCGCGTGATTGGTCAACCTAGTACCGCCCGCTATTGGCCTAGCACCGCTGCCGCACGGCAAAATGTATTGTATATATAAAATAATAGATCGCCGGGCAAATAATAGATCAGTCAAATTGTCACGCTACTAAGGGCTTTTACTCTCCACCTCGTCTCCCTGCCTCGCTTCAAACTGGACCTCACCGCCACCTGGAATATTCGACCGCCGCTACCCCCTGGACTTGGAACTCGGATACTCTTTGGATTGGATTTTGGACCCCGGATAATATGGACCCTTGGCTACTTCCCCGGAACACACCCCGCCGTTCCCGCCGACGGAGAGATACCGGCCTTACAACCCGGTTGCCTGCTTCAGGATTGCGGCCGCCAGTGCTACTCACTAGTGACCCCGCAAGGGATCTCTAGGCAGCCATACCTCCCCCGGAGCTTATCGTTCGTCGGCCGAGAACTGCCTACGCCCGGCCACTCTGCATTGACATCAGCGCCTAGTATACAGTTCTTGTGACTGGCGCGATTGCTACGGAAGCCAGTGATCCGCCGCGTCTGTTACAATTTTATTTAAAAAGGATTAAAATTTGGATAGTGAATAAAAAATGTGAGGTTTTAACAACCATCAATGCTTGTAAAGGTCGCCTTAGAAGGAAGTTTTAATGGTTGTTTTGTTTGCAGTGTCTCCGTACCTAAAGACCCTGTCCATGGTGGCTAGCACCAAGTTGCTGCACCTCCTGGAGGCTTTCAGCACCCCGTGGTTCCTGTTTTCTGCCCCCGCCAACCACCACCTCGTCTTCTTCCTCCTGGAGATGTTCAACAATATCATACAGTACCAGTTCGACGGTAAGTCAGCGCTCTTTAACCTGATCTTGTACTTTTTGTTAAACGGAAGATATCTAAGTGCTATTCGACTCTTTTACTCAATTTGATTTGTGAATTTGAAAGAGACATCTCGGACTAAGCTGGCGATATACGGGGGTCGATTGATATGGTCCAGCCCTGAACTGTTTCAAAGAGGATGAGACAAAGTCTTTGCACCTTATTTTTCATATGCGCTTCTTTCAGCGATGCTCCGACATTTCTATAACTTCCTGCTAGAACATTTGTCCGACTCCGGCCAACAATTGATCTACACCGCACATGACCTTGTCGTTATCCAAAAATTTATTTCCGAGTAAACGTTCCTCGAGTTTTGGGAATAGCCAGTTGTCCCTGGGGACTAAATCGGGTGAATATGGGGCGTATTCATTCAAACCCAGCTTCGTAAATAGCAGCCATCGTCACTAACCCCTCGTGTGCTGAAGCATTGTCCCGATGAAACATCACCTTACAGCATTTTGCAGTGGTGAGCGGCCTGTTGTAACCAAATCGTTGCAAGTCCCTCGGTACTTTACACCTAGACATATTAGGCTATATAATGCGTACACATCAGTTCGACTGGTCAGCTCGAAGTAGATCAGGGGTTAAGCATATCAATGAATGTTTCCTATTTCACGTTATTATTGGATTATTGAAGGCATAATTTCCATTGAATTAAGAAAAATAACACAAAATTTGTGTAATTTAAAATGCTTGTATTTGTTTTCAAAAATAAAATTTTAAGATTTTGCTGCCACAGTCCTAATATTTCATTTATTATCTTTAAGTCATTTAAACAAACTTTACTTTAATACTGAGTCTTTGTATGAGAATTAATGTATCAAAGTTTGGTCCAAGTTTTAAGAGGCGTAATCTGCCGATCAAAAAGTAATTATATTTTAGTAGCATAAATTTTTGTGTATTTTTAAGAATGATAAAAGAGATAAAAGTGTATTTTTTAACAGAAATGCCTCAAGTAGTGATTGTTGCATGTTTATTGAATTTTATTAGTGTTGCGATTTTGAAAAAATAGCATTTAAAAATGGCTAAATGGTATGATTTCCTTACTTTTTATCAGACAGCCTTAACTAAAAATCAGTTTTTTTTTTATATTTATATAAAAGTGAATATAAGTACATAAATGTGTGTGCATGTCTTTGTGTTTAGAAGGATGTGTGTATTTCTGTGCATGAGTAGGAGGGAGAAAAGGCTTTGGAAATAATCTTTGCGGTATTTAAATCCATTTTGTTTCCAGGCAATTCCAACCTGGTGTACACGATAATCCGCAAGCGCTCCGTGTTCCACAACCTCGCCAACCTGCCGCACGAGCACGGGGCCATCCGGCGCTCGCTGCAACAGGGCGGAGGCTCCCGGCGCGCTTCCGGCCGGCCGGGAGCGCCCTCGCGCGCGGAGGGTCGCCGCCCCAGCGCCGAGGACGCGCCCATGGAGGGCAGCCGCCCCGCGCAGCCCGCCGAGCCCGGCACGCTCAACGCCACCCTCCCCGACATCCCCGGTGAGTGGTGAGCTAATCGGATTACCGATCTTAAATTAAATGATGCAATATGTGGAAAATTTTCGTAACTGGAAGTGTTTATGCCACATATAGGATGAGTGGTAAGCGCATGATTGATAGGTCGCTTGTTTTGCGGCTTTATCTGAGGACTGCTCTGGGTGGACTATGGCTGTATCTAGGAGTTTTCTCCACTCTTGTCGGCCCGCTGCCCTTCCTCTACAGTTCCTCACTTTCAACGTTGTCGTATCTGCGCTGACGCAGTCCTTGCAGTTTTATGTTAGTAACATTGCTGCCCTGAACTCCAATACAAAATGAATACAAGTGTAAGAATTAGGTTGCTGGCTGAGGGTTGGAGCACCTACTCCAGTTTAGAGGTTGACAGAAGACACGAGGTTTCTATAATAATGAAATGTTAGCTCTCTTCACCCCCATGATGATGGAAAGCGGATATTTTTTCAGTTTTGTGTGATATGGGTAATAATATATCTTATCATTACTTTTAAGGTTAAACCACACTATAGCGTCGCTACACTCGGCAGCCCTGCGCGCCAAAATTTTGTATGGAGTGCTTCGGGGCATAGCACAGCTTTAGTATGGTTTTTTCATCCAAAATAGCTTCAATTTCAGTGTTGCAGAACAACGTATATTTGATTTTAAAAAAAAAAATTACAATTCATTACCCACTAATTTCAAAGACTTTTCGGTGGGACACATTTAAAAAAAAATTTAAAACAGGTTTATTTTTCATTGTTTAATTTATATTATACAAATTTATTTATTAACAGGCACTATAAAGTATTCAGAAGATATTTCTTCAGTTATTTTTTTTTCATTTAAATATCTTTCAAGTTAATGATGATTTGTGGGAGATCATTGAACAACCTTGGAATAACGCAATTTAATGTTCGTTCTCTGAAGTAATTTGTAATTCGGGGAAGTTTAAATTACAAATGTGTGTTGCCGCGCAGTGCCACTCTAGTGCGGTTCGACCTTTAGCCAACGAGACTTTTTACATATGTATTTTATTTAATACTAAATACACATATTCAATTAACAAATAATGACAAATGATTGAGATTTATAGCAACAGGGAGGGGAAACATTTTTGAGAAGGGAATATGTCAATGACAGGCAATAAGTCCTGTAAATGCCTAGCTTTCCGTATTTCCTTCTTAAAAATGTTTTCCCTCTGTCGCAATAAATTCCCATCTTAGTAACTTCCTGGGAAGTGAGATCCAGCCTCGTTTCCGATTATTGTTTACGACAAATGCTTAAAACTCACCTCGACTTCCTTCCCTCAATGACCTTAATGTTTACATGTCAAGATACTGGAACTTCAGTTCTGATGATACAAAACAGAGGAAATGAAACTTGTGTTAGTACTAAATGTGAGTTGTAATCATTTATCAATAAGGTTTTTTTATTATTCGCATATCCTTTGTTAGTTTATCGCAATATTTTTGTAGTACACCATTTTCCTTACATAATATACTTTGGTAATGCTGTACAGATTACTAGACTTTTAACATGTGTAAAATTGTCGAAATCATCTGATCTTTTTGTCAGCCCGCGATCGATAAGAATCTTCGACTTTTTCAAATCAGAAGATAACTTAGCCACGTGGGAGATTCGATAATTTAACACACGCTTTTAAACCTGGAGTGCTATTCTGAATCTTCTCGCGGGGATAGAGAAGATTTCTACTGTTTATAATGTGGGGATTTTAACTTTTTGCCTGCGACTACACTTTGCTTCTTATATGGCCACTGATCGCGCCACTTGCATGTTGGCAGATGAACGCTCGAAATTGGTCCGGTTTGCGGGATATGTTATCTTAATTTACTTTGCCACTGAACCATAATACAATGAATGCAATTTCTTACCTTGTACAGGCCTTCTCGGACAGACTCGATGCTTTTATCCGCGCCAAAGGTGGCTACATCGAACAATAACATTTTTTTTTAAATTTACAATATACTGAGAATTTAAATTTAAAAAAACAAAATTGACAAAATTACAGAATCTTTAATTGTTAACACTTCAAGCGCCGAGCCCTGTATATAAATCTATGCAAAGTCTCGCAGCAGTTTCCTGCAATGGTCTCTTCCCTCAGACAAAATCCAAACTTGTACACTTCTCCCGAAAATGGCTTTCGTTTTGGAGAACTTAATGTGTTCACCTAAAGTTTTCTTTTACTCTAATGTCATCTTGCTTGGTTTCAAATGTTTGTGTGATTTGACGTTTAATCATCAGCGAACCGGGTTGTGGTCCCGTGGCTAGCGTTGCGGGCTCGCGGATCAGAGGCCCGAGGCTCGCTCCCCGCTCTGCCGCAACCTGGTACCCATTTTTTGGTAGTGAGCTATTTACAACTCGTAAAGATCCCCAGGTTATATTCGGTAGAAATCTTCTCTAGCCCCGCGAGAAGATTCAGAATACCCTGGTGCTTTTTCCCCCGTCTATCCTCAGATCTTTCATATCCAATTTACCTCGGAATTACATAGATCTACATATGCCATTGTTTTACGAGTAGCCGGTGTCGTGTAAGTTTCGAATCCGCATAGCAAACATAGAAAGGAATTTTTATTGATATTGACTGTACCTAAATAGAGAAGTAAAGTCCCATTGCTTGAAATAGTTGTCAAAACTCAATTGTAGGATACCATTTTTCAGCCACTTCAAACTAGCACCATATCATATGCTATTCTATAATCATATAATATCTTATCAAATATGTTAGATGTTGACGTAAGTTGTGTTCAATTTTTTTCAAAATAAAAAATGAGCATCAAAAGTAAAACTTCACTAAAATCAACAGCTTGCCACCACATACCGCACCTGAGGACATAATACCCGTATGCAGAGACAAACCTTAAGGTGAGGAAAGTACATTCTATTGTCTTCACCTTCGGGTTATTCTCTGCATTTGAGATTAGAATGTACTTTTTTCACCTTAAGTTTTGTCTCTGCATACGGGTATAAGTCTCCTTGGCCGGCCCACATACACGGAAAATTTGCTCGTTGTCAAACGAGAAAAGCCGCCCGAAGGAGCTCTCTGTAATCTGGTAGCCTTTGCATCTTTGTGCTGAAAGAAAGTAATCCAGAAGTACATAATATGCGCTTCATTGGATTGAGAAAAGAGGGAAGTGAATTCTTTACTGACTGGGATTAAATTGATTGCGCAAGATCAATTCGCCGAAATGATTACAAACCTTTTTAAAAGCCTTGAAATTCTTTTGATTGGGATATCCGCAGCAGCACGAAGTGGAGTCAACTAAATAATAACTAAAATCAACAGATAGAAGAATTGGAGAGATATGGATGTTCAAACATAGGAAAAATTGTAAATGTTACACAGTTTGTAAAGTGGCCACCTAAACCAGCCATTGACAGGTAAAGCCCTGTAAATGCCTTGACTTCCAAATTACCTTCTTTAAAATGTTCTCCATCTCTGTTGTAATTTGTTAATCTCAATGCCTCCCCAGGGGGTAAAACCCTGAATGACTAGCTCAAAATATTGTAATAAAATCAACCGGTCCAAGAAGAAGTTTAAAAATTGGAAAATCATTTACAGGCGTTGCCTAGTATGTGAAATAATTTGATCAGATGAATTTCTTCGAACAATAAAGGTTTCAGTTTGTTAACTTCACTAAAATCAATGAAGAATGGAAAAATCGAAGAAATATAGATGTTCAAACATAGGCAAAATGGTGAATGGTACACAGTGTGTGTGGCCGCTTAAACAAATATTATTTTATTAAATTACGAGCCTTCAAAATGGAAGGTTAAGCAGATGAAAATGAGTATCTTAGACACCTGTTCGCGTTCAATTGAGCGAATAAAGCTGCTTGTGATATTTGCGCAGTGTGCATTGAACATGCTATGAATTATCGGCTAATTGTAACCCGTGACCACCCAACCCCACCCCCCCAGGATCGCATCACTTTTTTTTTTTCATTTTTCATTGAATGAATTTTTGTGAAACTGTTTCAGCAGTTGCTTGTACCAAATCTTTAGGCCACGCTTCTCTGAACTGTTATTTAGAAACCGTTTAATTTGTGAAACGGTAACGGTTACTGCTACTCCGTTTAAATAACCGAAATGCCCATCGTTACTTGTAATAAAATAAAATAATATATGTATTGTAAAAGCAAAGACGATATCTTATACAGCAGAAAATTTTCTTTCTGATGACTTATAACCTTTACTCTTTTGTTTTGCTTTTGGTGCTTATTTTTAAATTTGTAAAAAAGTGGACCCGACATTTGCAACACCTAATATATAGGGCATACTCATTGCCAATGTTTTGAACTCTTTCCGCAGCTATCGGGCAAATGACGGAGCGGGAGTCAGCCCACCCGGCCTCGCAGCCTTCGCCGGACGTGTCCACCGCGTCTCCCTCCCCGTCCCCCGCCCCCGAGGAGGTGGAGCCCCTCGCCCCCCCGGAGGACTGCAGGTCAGGGGGGGACGGCCAGGACGAGACGGTGAGCGAGGCCTATAAATATGATCGCGTTTGTGTTAATCATATTCATACCTGATTTTGGATACCTAAAACACAGTTTGGTAAATGTGATGTAATAAAAGTGGTAATTTAAGTTTGGGGAACAGAAAAAAGTCACAGGGAGCCAAGTCACGGTTGTTAGATGATATTCGTTTACTTTTGGTTCAAAAATTGATCCACTATGATGGCTTTGTGAGACAGCGCATTATCGTGGTGCAAAATCCAAGAGTGATTCTTCCACAAATCTGGCCAAATAACCAATGTTTTGAACTACTGACTGCAAACTAAATGACAGATCGCGCTCAAACTCAGCGTCATTTGTAAAATTGTATACTAAATCACCAGTAGGTAGTCATGTTTTGTTTATTTAGCTCCACACGTAAAAATGTCTGCCTTAAAATTGGTCGTACCTAGATAGGCAGACTACACATAGTCCAGAGATTTTGTCAATAAACTATTATTATTATTAATATAGAGTACATTGTGCCAACTTAGCGAAAAAAAAAATTCTAAAAAATCATTTACGCCGGCCTTTTAAATTACTCAGTCTCAATGCTTATTTGAGAGAATGTATATTGCATCGACTCAAGATGGGCTTATACTCATATAAAATAAGGTTTGTAATAGTTGCAGTTTTTTCAAATTATTTCAATGTAACCTCGAGTGTCAAAGTGGGACAATAGCCATTTTCATAATTTTTCAGTAGAGACGATTTTCTGTTTTAGATATACAAGATACCGATATTAAATATATTTTTATACCTCCAAAATCTAAGATAAGTATTATTTCAATAAAAAACACAATTAGAAAATGTCCATCTGTTTCTCTTGTCAAGATTCAAAAAACAATGGAAAGGGGGGTTTATTGTTCATTGTATAGAAAAACATTTTTATTTTATACTTCTACTGCATTATAACATTCTCTCTAAACTGTTTTTGATATGCATCTTTAATTTTTTGTTAAGAAAATCGTTTTTCTATCTTTACCAATCAAAAACCCGATTGTGCCGAAAATGGCGATTGTCCGACTTTGGTACTCATTTGTAAGATGCTTAAAATTTTAACAACTGTTCAAAAGTTGTAACTATTTGATGCGGAATGTGATTCTTCGCGTGAGTGTGAAAATATATCCCGATTTTCGACACGGATTAGACGCAAAACACCCCCAAAAATGTTTTAATACATATGTGTGTTTCAGATTCTGGAAAAGTTGTCACTTGCGGAAATTGTGGAGGTGGAATCTAGAGAAAGGCGTCCCCTAGAGATCCCAGACAATGTCCTCCCCGCAGCACCAACTCCCGTGCAGAGCTTCCAGCGTTCAGTGACGCAGGTAAATACCATCCAAGATCGTCGATGATAGTTTGGTTGTGGTCCAGCTGGAGGTGACAGAAGAAACTACGTTGTGCTTCCAAGTGTATTTATATTGGTTATGGTGAGCGGGAACAGGGAATCGAGGTGACAATCTATTTGTCATCTGTGCCAGGTACGCAGTATATCGGATGTTTTGATTCTATTGTTGTCTACGTACAGGAAATGCGCAATTCAAGAAATGATCGAGTATTTTTTTGTACGGGAGGCCAGGAGGCCCAATTACAGTGGTGAATTACAGTAAAAAACACCCAAGCTTGAGACATTTTATATTTGTGATCTCCTTCCGTGCTCAAGGCAGGCGTCTTAACCACGGAAATAAATTAGACCACGGAGGCTGCCTATGGACTATTACTTACTGAATCCACGTCCGCTCCCTAGGTGGAGAAAATGGTAACTACAAAATCTCTCAAGGTTTCTCTGTCTGCGGCCGACTCCAATGTGTCCCACCGAGACCAGGTTCGCATCCTGTAATTCGGGCGTGAACTGCCGACAAGCTCTCAGCCGTGGACGTCCAGAATCAGAAGAAACTGATGCCTTGTGAAGTAGATGAGCACAGTTAAGGCTCTCGGGAGATATCACCTCTGCTTGATGACAGTTGTCATCGGAGGTTGCTTCGTTCCTTGTCTTATTTCAACATTCCTTACAAACTCGAACCACCACACTTCCAGTATTCTTAGGCACCTATTTTTAAAACGCAATAGCTGTTCTGGTTTGGGCCCTAGTGAGGTGCCACGATTCGCATCCATAGAGGAGAAAGGGCTCTGTGCAGGCGTTGTATAGGCCGCCTGTACAATTTGAGTTTTACTGAATAAACATCCGATCTCCAGACATCCTTTATACTGTTGAATACAGCGCTGCACCATAATTTATAGAACGGAAATACAAATATTTCATTAAATTTTTTTGTAGAGAATCAAACCCGCGATCTTTTGAATCTTACAAATCAATTTGTTTTATTCCAGCGCGGGAGTATCCGCGTGGCGGGAAGCGGGGAGGGTGCGGCCGGAGCGCCGGCGGGAGGCGCGGGGTGGAGTCCGAGCTCCGAATGGGTGCACGCGTGGCGCAGCAAGCTGCCGCTGCAGACCATCATGAGGCTGCTGCAGGTACTGGTGCCGCAAGTCGAGAAGATCTGCATCGACAAGTAAGGCCCCCGACAAACTGGATTATTATTTTTTTTGTTTTGTTATAAACAGGCAGCCTTCGCTGATGCGCCTATATCTCGTGTCCTACTTTTTGTCTGCGTTCTTCTTCTTTAAAAAATGCTTTCAAACGGTTTTCGATCGGATTAACCAATATGGAATGGACAACTAGGCTTGGCAATTTATTTCAATCTGAAACCACTTTACTGGAAAATAAGTTTTTCTCGGGATCGAGGTGAAATCAAGGACAGTAGAGCTTCTAGTTATGACCCAGTAAATTGGTGTGGGGATTTAATTGATACATTTCACGCAGGGGGTAGTCATTGTAATCCTTTAGTATCTTGTAAGTTTTTATCGAGTCCCCTCTCTTCCGATGATGTAAGCCCTAGTGCTTTTAATATACCGCGGTAGGGCATCCTTTTAATACGAGTCAATCTTACCTGGTGGTTTTCAGGGGACTGACAGACGAGAGTGAGATCCTGAAGTTCCTGCAGCACGGTACCCTGGTGGGGCTGCTGCCTGTACCGCACCCCATTCTCATCCGGAAGTACCAGGCCAACGCCGGAACCACCACCTGGTTCCGCACCTACATGTGGGGAGTCATTTACCTGAGGTAATTTAATTCCTAGATACTTGTCATTGTAATCAGCTATGATACTCGTATATCAATAAGTAGAAAAATGTTAGTAATTCTAGAGCCAATTTTAAAAATCTACTTTTAATCTGATGAGACTTAATATAGAAGAAGAGTTTACATAATTATGTGCGTGCGACGTTTGTGTTCATGCGTGTGTATGTGCGTATGTGAACGTCGTCCCTTAAGTAACAACACCGCGTAAGTCATTTTTGTTATTTTTACAGGACGGCTAAAACTGATCATTTTATTGAATTGAAGAGGAACTAGACTATAGAGTTTTTAATAGGCGACAGTTTATGGATAAACGTTTCATTTTAAATCATTTTAAGGCGTAATTTAATTGAGCTTTTTAATAAAATAAGCAGTTTTTTCAGCTTCCTGTAAAAATAACAAAATTGACTCATGCCGTGTTGTTGTCTAAGGGACGATGTTTGGTAAGTAAAAGTATAAAGTAAAAATAATGTACGCATATTTATAGGGAAGAGGGTGTAAGGAGAGGACTCGGTGAGAAGTTTGCTCGTTTAAAAATATGTTAATACATTACTAATTATTTATTTTATTTATTCATATAAAGATACATATGAGGTTACTATTTGCAAACCCGGCAAAATCCACCTTTCTTTATATTGAGCAAATCACAAAAAACTGATACAATACTCAATTTCAACTTTTTTTTAAACTTCAATTTTTTATTATAATCAGTAAATGTTTTATACATAAGCAGTGATGACATCAGCATTATTATGTCAAAAAACTATAGTGAAATAATAAATTTAATTTTATACATTCCAACTTTACAATACTCAAGCAGAGGTGGCCATGTTTGCAACAAACCCGATAATTTAAAAGTCAAGTTCTTACAAATAAAGCCGTATTTTTAACTGACAACGTTATAATTATTGTAAAAAATTGTATTCTGAATAAGTTTCAATTAATATCTCACTTTTTTTAGATTTTGGATTTTGCAGGGTTTGCAAGTAGTACCCCTTATATTACAAATAAAAATAATAATGTATTCCTAACTCTATGAGGCCAAGAGTCCTGTGTAGAGTTGGATACGACATAATAGAAAGTGGAAGCATGCATATTATTGAAGAATACTACAAAAAAAAATATTACATAAACATAAATATTGATAAACATCTAGACAACACATAAAAAAAAATGTGTTAGTACTCGTATTATAATAAAAAGTATTTTCAGTTAAGTAATGTTATAATGCTTTGATTATGATTAAAAAATACTGAGTGAATAATGTGCAACAAGGCCCATATAATACGGTAGGTATATCTGCATCCAGTGGTGCATAGGGCACTGCACTTATGCTTCAACTGCAGCGTACTTTGATCATTTTGCAGTCTCACTCTTCAGGTCCAGGAGCAATGTAATGTTGCAGTATGAAACTCCATTTAAAACCAATATTCCACATCCACCCTCCCAGGAATCCAACCCGGAACATCGAGAACACGCCGACCGCTACGCTACGAGGCGCACTTGTCTCTACTGGATTTTCTTTTTCAGAATTACCCGAGAGCGGCCATCGAGCCAGAAACACCCGTCGGTAGTACTAGTTCGGACACGGACTTGTAAATAAAGTATTGTATATGTATAAAGAGTGTTAAAATAAATGTATAATTTATTATTCCGTGAAATTCTAGAAATATGGAGCCGCCCATCTGGTACGACACGGATGTGAAGTTGTTCCAAATTCAGCGAGTGTAGCGTCCGGCGATCGGACAGTCCTGAAAAAGAGCAGAGTCACATACGTATATATTTTGAAGAAGACATGTCTATAGTATTTATATTGATCTTAAGTTTAATTATTACCAGAGTTCTACGGTTCATAAATAATATGAGGAATAATGTTCCCCTTGGGATGTTGTCGTGATGGCACAAATCCTGCCATTAAATTGTTCAAATTTGGTCTCATTTTTGATACATAATATATTTCTTCTTTCCACTTAATTGATGGCTTTAATTAAAAAAACTGGATTGCTCCGCTGGTCCAATTGGGAATCACACGCACGCTAACCATCATTTTATTGTGTCTAACGGAACCTATTTTATTTCACATTTTAAAACATCTGCGGACATTTTTTATATCATTGTAAATTTGCCTTACTGTGAAGAAGACTATATATTAATGAAAAATATATAAAAATAAACACATTTAAATTTCATAAATGATCCCAAATTTATTGATGAGTAAATTAACATGTTTAAGTGGAATTTTAAATATATATATATTGTAATTACATTATTAATTAAATTGCAGAGGTTCATGTTTAAATATTTATTTTTAAAAGATGTTAATATTTTTGAAAATTATTAATTTACTTAAAATTTGAAAAATTGTAAACATGCTGATTTTTCTTGATTGGCCGATGAATAATTTACTTGTACTTATTCTGATTGTAAACAACGATTATTTTTTTTGTGTTTTAAATTATCTAATTATCAAAGTTAATTTATTAATACTTTTATGAAAAGGCATTTATAGGTTAGTTGTTAGTGGTAATTTTACAATAAGAAACACACTTTTATAACCAAAGTCATAATATATAGATAAAAGAAAGAAAATAAAATATTTTTAGGTATGGCCAACATTCATCACAATGAGTAAAATGATGGCTGAAAATATGCTCGATAAAAAAATCCCAGTTTACTCTAAAATAGAAAAAGCACACTTATTTTACTGGAAGCATTCTGTTTTATCTATTTGTTCCTTCGTGTATAAAAAAAATGCGGCTTATAACAAGAATGAATTCCCTCTTTACCGATTGTTCGCATATTACAAACTTTTATGACTTTAGATATATTTTAGCTTTATTGCGAGTCCATCTTGAAACAAATGACTGCTTTATATGCGAGTACTACTCGATAATACAATGTGTAGTGTTTTACGATTGTCCGTGAATATTATCAATATAAAGTGATCTCAGATCGGGAAGATCTGGCCTTATTTTGTATAATGAAACATAGCTCCGGCGCATGACGTAGACGGTTTCTCTTCGGCTCCCCAAATATGTAGAATGGTGTACTAGTTATAAGGATAATGAATCATGGGTTATATTCTGAATATTGTAGAAATCGAAATTGCAATGCGTCGGTCAATAGTTAATACACGATTTCTTTAATAATCTACTTCATACTTCACATTTCTAATCAATTTCATTCCCTTATCCGTACCTGAAGATGTGAGCGGACTGCATGAGCATACCGATCAGGTGCGTCCAGTCCAAGAACTATGGAATATTGCTGTGTAAAAAATTCCTTTTTAAATCAATGTTTCATGTAAATCTTCTCAGGAATTATATTACATACCTACTTCAAATAACATAATATTGATGGGCAAAAATATTGAGTTTGGACGCTTAAACATTAATTTTTCATCTCTTCCCAAACCATAGATGCATATTCATAACGAGTGACTTGAAAACAAAGACAAAAAAGCAACTGTTCTCCTGAACAACTACCTATTTTGTAATTAGCATATTTGAGGGTATTAGAAGAAAACTTAGAAATCTTTATTGAAGGAGTTACTGAGATATTTGCTAAAAACTTTTAAAAAAGAATTGAGATCACTAATTATGCTTCACTAACTCAATGGAGAATGATAAGTTTGCAGTGTCAATTCGCATGGTTAAAATTTGTTTTTGCAAGATTTAGAGACGGTTTTGAATTATGCCATTATTTAGGTTGGTAGATTTTTATGTATAGTTTATTTTGGCATCAATAACTAATTTTCTATTTTTGATGGAGATTTCTAAATTTGCTTCTAATACCATCATTTGTCTTCTAGACCATCAATATTATGAATATATAAAATATACATACGTATATGTATATGTATTTATAATGTTTTTTAGGTTATGAATCATACAAAACATGACAGAATTTCAGATTAACAATTTGTTGTTCTAGATAAACTTTAAATAAAGTGTAAAATAAATGTAATGTAATACATGCATATAAAAGCAGTGAAATATTTATTTTTACAGCAGCTGCTGAATCGCTTTCTCTTTGTTGAATTTGAACATAAAAAACTACATATTTAGATACAATGTTTATTTTTTAATATTTGTGTAAAGTACCGAAAGGTACATAAATCATGTACCATATTTTTCGGACCATAAGATGCACTTTTTACTCTGAAGATTATACCAAAAATTGGGGTGCGTCTTATCGTCTGCAAAATATGGTAATGTTTTTTTGTGTTATCAATTATCCAATTACCAAAGTCTTCAGAATTCGGCTGAATTTCATCTCACTCGCCTTATATAAAGGGGTATTTTAAACTGACCATGTATGCTTTAGTTATTCTGACAAATGTTTATATATTATACAATGGTCTCGAAGAATGATTGGGATAGTTTATATGTTCTAAATTATTAATGTGCGATCTCTCTAATCCGTAGATTAAATGACAAGATGGGTGTTAAAATACACAATGTAAAGATATGCACACATTACCGTGCTTACTCGATTAAAAAACATTCCTTTTTTTTCAATTTTATCTTGTAACAAAGTTATTTATACACGGCGTTTCAGGGCCAGACTGCGAAACATCAGAGAACATTCTTCGTAGTAAACATTAAAAAAAAATCCTAATAATTTTTTTACAATTTGAAAATAAAGACAATCCTTAAAGTCTCGGACTAGCATCCCTTCCACAAACCCCTACTCTTCTGCTTCTCCAGTTCGCATGTGGTGCGTATCGCTTCGTTGGTCAAATATGTTTTCAATAAAAAAAATCAAATTACAAATGCTATTTGTAAAAAATTAAATATGATGTTTTTAAAACCACATCATAAAAAATGTTCCTCTGAAGTTTTGCGGTATGGCCCTGAAAAGCCGTGTATGTATATAACTTGATCCATTTTACAATTTGAGCTTGTCAAATTATATTCACATATCATTTCACAGAGCATTTATTTTATAAATGAGAATATTAATTGTTTCTTATGCTTTATAAATTACATATTTGTAAATTTTAAATAATTGTCATATTTATAAGAATTCTCCTTTGTACAGTTGTCCTTACGTCGCTTAAATAATTTATTAAAAATAATACACACATATTATTATAGGTCAAATTCTGTATAATTTATAATTTAAAATAAACTCCCGTTTATTCAAATTTATGTTTTTAAATATTTATTTCTTATAATTCTTCTGCGATACATTCCAATGAAGACTGTAAACATTGTGTCGATTATTAAATATTATGTGTTCCTACTTTCTTATATCAGTTTTAGAGGTAATATTAGTTTATGTGGTAACATGTGAAAAAATTATTTGACTGACATTTTTTTTAGTTTGACAGCAGAGCTGGGCTGGCCGGTTTGTTGAAGATTTTTTTGTGAACCGAGTCGATTTATTATCGGTGAGAGATCCAAGGGTGCTATCCCGAATCTTCTCTACCCCCCAGAGAGTGGTTAATTTGTGGATTTTTATTTCTTGCATCCGACCACACTTTGCTTCATGGCCACACTGATAATTAAACGTCAAATGAATACGAACATCTGAAACTAAACATGATGATTTTCATTTAGAACATTATTGCGACCTTGAGCGTTTTGACCAAACCGTATTATTTTTTGACGTTTAATCTTCAGCGTGACCATTTGACAGGCGCCATGGCGCCGTTGGTTAGATGGCCGACTGTGAAACTGGCGTCACGGGTTCGATTCCCGCCAGTTGCAAAAAAAAAATCTAAGAAATATTATTTTCTCAATTGGTCTGGGTGTTGTGGTGTATTTTTCATTACCTCCTTCCATATCCCCTCTATCCCACCTGCTGACAAGCCTCTTATTAGAGACTTAGCGGGGGGTTATTCTTTAAAAAAAAAAATGTATTTTATATGAAAACATGTATTTGCATACTAAAAATAAAAATCCCCGAAATAACCACTCTCTTCAGAGATTCAGAAATGCACCCCAGTTTTTATTAAAAATGAATGTTTAAAGTATTTAAGATAAGAAAAAATACTAAAAAAATTTGAATACAATATTTTTTAGTAAAATATTTTACATATCGTATAGGAATATATACATAGGAATTAATCAGGCCTAAAAGTTATTTATGACATTTACATATATTGCCTGAACTACTGAGCTCAATAAAATTAAATATCCCAACTAGAAACCTCAGACAAAACTTACTCTTTCATACCGATAATCATAGAACTAACTATGGTTTTCATTCCCCTATGCCCAGAATTCTCAGGTCTGCCAACAAACAAATCAGTCTTGATTTCTTTGATAACAAGTTGTCTTCTTTCATGTATGATGATCGTAATCACTGATTGATTCATCAAATTCAATTATAAACACCTCTTCCGCTTCCACTCTTACCGAGTCTACTATATACCATTGTGTCTTTCTTCTATAATAATTTTCTCTGTATACATATGTCCTTAAAAATGCCCATTGGGCGTATATATAAACAAATAAATATAATGTCAATCTCAATATAATCTCTTGCGGATTTAACCAGGACTTGCTGGTAAAAGATATTGACCGGTGTGCTCGATGTAGATATAAAAAAATAAGCAATAACACTATGGAGCGGAATAAAATTCGGGAAATATTTTGAGAACACATTTATTTCATAATCATTTTAGAAAATATGCTTAAATACAGTAAAGGACAGTGCCTGAAGATCGATTAATGAAGTCGTATAATATAATGTGACGCTCCGTGTACAATTCATGGACATAACGCGAGCAGTGCACATCGAATAATAGATTCAATAAGTACATTAATGTCATCGCATTTAACCTTCAATATAAGTTAAGTATTAGTCTTTGGTTTAGATCTACACAAAACTAAAATAAAATAAATAAATGCATCGAGTCTTAGTGAATATAAAATATGACCACAAAAATATGTTCAGTTATAATAGTAATATTAAATTGATATATTACACTAGACCGTCACCACTCCTCTCTCACGTCTCTCCGCTATCACAGAACACTTCGTCCGATGGAAACGTTTCTAAACCTTACGAGTAGGAGAAAGTGTTACAAAAAATATGGCACTACTTTAATATTATTACAGAGACTTTCTTAACACTAGCGAAATATCTTAAAATGTAGGTTTCTGATTACTCAGTAGTTTGAATGAGAAAAAATACTGATAAGTTTAGATTTTATTATCTAACGTCGCCGTATTCATCGCTTCAGCTATCGAAAAATATTTGGCAAATGAGAAAACGTCAATTTCCGACTACACGCTAAGAGCGTATACTAGGCAATCTACGCAGGTTGAGAATTATACACATTATGCACTCTCAATCTGATACCGTCGGAACGAAACATAAATAAATAATACAAATTACATTCAGTACACGAAAAATATTTTTTTCCACTTACATAATTTGTCTTCCTACTGAGACAATATTTTACAATAAAAAAAATGAAAATCATATCACAATACTTAGATAGTTTCTTTTTGGCATATATAAATAATTCGCAAAATTGAATCTGATGAAATGCTTTTTAGATTAATTTTTTTTTTCTCCATAAGCAAATATTAAGATCAATATATCGCCCCTTTATAACAATACTGGCACTCGACACATCTTTTTTTTCCGGAAAGACTGAGCAAACGACCAAGAAGAATATATCTAAAAAATAATACAAGTGACACTACTCAAAATCAACAAATTTTGTATAGTCACTATTCTTATAAAGGTGCGATATATTGAAAGAAAAATTTAATTTACTCTGAAAGAAATTAATAACAACAAATATTTGTATACTGGCAAAAAACATTAATTTGAAAATATGCGGATTTGACTTAATGATGCAGTTTTGTAAAGTTTTTAACGCTCTACAAACTGGCAAAATACACTTTTCATATATCTGTAGTTTAAAAATGAATTTAAGGTTAAGTCGTATACCCGGTATTTTATTCAGGCTAAAAGCTTTAAATAACTTAATATAAAATTAAGAAACGGATAAGTCAAAAACATGTTCTTAAATGAGCACTTAACATCTTCCTATATTTAAATAAGATGTAAAAGAGTAAAATTGGAACAAAACTTAAATGCTTGAATTCTCAAAACGGGGATTTGAGAGTTAAAGTTTTTTGCCAGTATACCCACGATATAATGCGTATAATAACTGATTATATTGTACAAATAAAAAAAAATTAAAATAAAATTTAAAAAATTTCTCATTGAAGAAACAAATTCAAAGCAGACAATGGTAAACCAAAACCAAATATTTGGGCGGTAAGACTAGTTTTGGTCTGACTAATGTAACTTTAACACCAAGTACAGTCCTATCCACCCGAGCATGTACGAATATAGTTAGTGGGGCTCAGCTACACATACCTTATGAGCTAAGGGACATAAATATAGGGATGGAGAACTATACGCGTACATATTATTGATGTTTTTGTAGATATTTCTTCATAAAATTCCATAGTTATCACATAGACAGAAACAAAAGATAAGTAATACTTTGATCCACAAATTTGGTACAACCAGTGACCGGTTTCATCGCTTACACATCACCTTTTTTTAAAGGTTATTTTTATTATGACAGGTGCCGTGGCGTAGTCGGTTGGACAGCCAACTGTGAATCGCGGGTTCGATTCCCGCCAGTTTCAAGAAATAAATCTGAGAAATATTTTTTTCTCAATAGTAAATTATCAAATACTATAAATATGTATAAAAATATGTGTAATGAATTTAGAAAAATGAATTGTATTTTCAAAATCATAAATGTTTTCATTTACAATTTTTAAAAAAAATCAATGTTTCGAGTTTGCCCAAATTTTCGTAGACAAGGACCGGATTCAACTCCTTGGGGAGCTGTTAATATCAACATATTACAACAAAGATGAAGAACATTTTAGAGAAGATAATACAGGCGTTGCCTTGTATGTAGGTGAAATAATTAAATTAGATGAATCTCACCCGCATAAATAAAAGTTTCAGCTCTTTAACTTCACAAACATCAACAGATGAAAGAATTGAAGGAACATATGTAGATGTTCAAATATGGGCAGAATGGTGAATGTTACACAGTGTAAAGTGGCCATTTGAACCGGCCGATGACAGGTCATAAGCCCTGTAGATGCCTATACTTCTGTATTACCTTCTCTAAAATGTTTTTCATCTCTGTTGAATATGTGGAAAAATACGCCTGCATAAAAACGTACCATGATTGATCTTGATATTCGTGATGTCGAGATTCATGTTCATTTAAAATGTTTGGCATTTTTTAACTATTTGTATGAGCCGTTATTGTCGCATGGTTTTTACCAAGGATTTTGACATCGTGAAATATATATCTGTAGTGCATCTGGGTACTTTACAGTATTTATAACCTTTTATTTCAGACATAATGCACAAAAAATAGTTTTAAATCACTAATATATGTAAATAAACGCCGATGAAATTACATACGACGGTCTTTGTGTGCAAAGTACGTACTGAAATGACATAATGCCAAAGTTTAATGCAAATCATGATGTATAAGGGCTGCGGCTAATATAATGAATTATAAATTTTAAAATATTATTAAGAAAGACGTGATATTTCCCTATTGGTCTGGGTGTGGTGGGGTATTTTTCGTTACTTCCTTATCTAAGAGCTTCCAAAATAGAGGCATAGCGGATTATTTCGTTTAAAAAAAAAAAAATGTCTCAAAGATGCCGCGAAAGTGACGCATCAGATCATTGGCTTCACAGCCCACCGTGGGCCTTGGCCTTCACCCAGCCATCGGAATTTGGGAGCAACCGATCACTGGTTATCCCAAATTTATGGGTTCACATATCACTCATGTTTTATTTCTATAATAAATTGATAAATCACAATGAACTTCCAGCGAGAAATTTCCCTAACTCTAATAGATAGAAACATATGCTCGACAGACAAATACTGTTTTGACTCTCGCCACTGACAGCGTTACACAGCACAGTCGGTGGCTCGCCAGGAATCTCAGTCTGTACCCGTCGACATCTAGTGAAACTTCGGAAAGGTACGCATGCTGACTGTTCGGAAATAAGCCTGACAGATAGATTTTCCTCAAAATACATTACTAAAAGTGTTAATAATTATAATATAATTATGAATCATGTTGAATCATTATTTATCCATTATTTATACAAGTAAAGTTGCCTACAGTGTGGAGTAACCAAGTGCGATATAACAACAATCTTCTCGCTTTTACCGGTACAAATAATACCCTATATATATATATATATACAGTACGGACCGTACTTTACTATACAGATACACGATAAACACTCAGTATTCACCAATACACGGTTACTGGGGCTTAAGAACATATTGTAAATTACCCATTACGCTATTCTGCACGCTACACTGAATTTTAAACGTTTATTGTAGTTTAAATACATCTGATTGCAATACATCGGTTACGGTTTGATTCAATATTTACCTAATACATAAATGAAACGTGATAAAAGGGTTCTCGTATGTGAGTGTTGTCAGAAAACTGAAATCTATTGTAAATCTGTATACTTATCTACATTCACTACTGCTACTGTCATCACGCCATTTCTCCGTAAAGTGGGACCACCGCACACATATATGTTGACATACATTCCTAGTTTTTGCACATTCATGCATCTTGTCGTACTTGCCCTTCGGTTGCGTCTGCTTTTGAGATGACCGGACATGAGATTTAGGTTTATCTGATCATGTCACATCTTTCTCGGTCGCCCTTTCCTACGTTACCATTAGTTCTCGCCATAAACATATTTCTGTATTCATTACTTGGTCATAATTCGTTCTACATGAGCGAACCATCTCGGTGACCCTTTCTTAATCATAACAATTACACTCATCTCAGATTTGCACTCTCGCTTGATTGATTTCCCACACATTTGTATTTCAACTGCGTTCATTCCGCTTTCATCCTTCCTCCGCCAGTCCCGTGCGAGTGTTCGGACTAAAACTCCATTTTGTCGTACGCTTCCCGGATACATCGATTCTTCAACTTTTTCAAGACCCACATTTATTATGCGTCCAGTTCCCCTTAACTTTTGACTTACTTTCGTTCATCACCGATGAGGAAGTTTGATGATTTTTAAAATAAATAAATTTGTTAATACACCATCAAATATGCCAAAAAAAGATTGTTTATTTTTAAATATTGCATCAATGTTTTATAATTTTTTAATTACTCCGCAAGTGACGTCACTAGTTCTCTTCGGTGAGTTGTCCCGATTGGTGGGTTGGCTTCCCCGGAAACCGGTAATTATCATCGGTCGATTCGGAAGAACTAGCGACGTCACGCAAAGTAGTTCGTTTTTATTAAAAACATTTTTATTATTTTTTCACACATGTTCAAGAAAGTACATCATACAAATTAATGTTCTAATTTTTACCGCGCGTAAGAATAATTTTTTTATATCCAATTTCCCGTAGAACTGAACTTCCTCATTTGCTCTATTTTATAATTCAAATTTTCTAGAGTTTTTGTTGCAAATCCTTCTTGTCGCTAGCAAGCAAAAATAACCCATTTTGCAGGGAATAAAATAAATTGAGCAAAAATGTAATTACCCAATGTAAAACCCAATATCACAAAGCAGTATACATCTTAAGACTCCAAAATTTTAGACAATTTAATAACTAAAGCTCACCGAGTTTTCTTGACTAAAGATTTGTACCCAGCATTAAATTTATTATAAAAAAACGTACTAAGAGATATGACACAGATTAACAAGCTGCAAATATAATGCGACACGGTAAATGCATAAGGTTGCCCATGCGACGATGAAACTCCTCAAGATGTCCCTCACCTGTTGATGTATTGCCCCCTTTTCAGCTTTCAAAGACAACAGCTGGAGGCGCGATGCAGAGGCCTGGGTGAAGATCTATGCGACATCCCATCGGTGATAGGTAATAAAGAACTCACACGAGAGGTAGTATCATACATGATAAATATAGCGCAGGAAATTGGTAAAATAAACCAAAGTAGGGAACAAAATGCCGAACACTCCTCTAGTGGAGCGGAAGGCCTGTTACTGCTGACTGCTGCCAACAGGCCGGCTTCTCCTGAAGAGTTTTAAGTGGTTTCCTCTCCACGTGAGCAAATGCTGAGAAGTTCCTGATTAGCCCACATTAATATATCCCTCCTGATCGCAACAGTTTAGATAAATTTTAAGATATTTAATTGCAGAAAAATCCACTTTTTGAAATATAAACCTTGTATATTATAAGCAAGGTAAATAATAAAGCAACTCCCATGTATAAAAAATAAAATGCATAAGGTTACACAAACACCCACATAAGTTACATCTACCCTGATGACAGATGCCGCCATACATAAAAAATAATCAGAAAAGAGTTCCAACTACACACGCCACAATAATTCTTAAAAATTCACAGCGCATCTGAGCGTCTAAGAAAAAAAAGAAAAATGACTGAAGTTGGATTTCTTCCAAACTTTGGCTGAAAAAATATCAAAGCAGGGTTATCAACACTCAACGACACGAGGCACCTTTCTTATTATTATTTTAATACAGAATGGCTACTAATTTGCATATTTGAGGATGCATAAACTTACTATGTACAAGCTGTGCTAGAAGGGTACTGGAAGGAAGGAATTGTACAGAGTCGCACAGGTAAACGTAATCTTGTGTATGTATTCCCATCACAATAATTGATTACTGTCATACATAACAATACTTAATTATGATTTTTAACACAGTAATATATAAATAGTATATAACACTACAGTAAAGTTCCTACGATTTAGTCAACAAAATAATTCGATTGGGACAGTAAATCTGACAGTCGTTTCTATAAAGAAATACATCCATCTAATGACAAGAAAAATATTATGTAGAATGTAACGTTCCTTCATCACTCATTTACATTTCATGGTATCTTTCTTATGAAGTCGAACCTGGAAATACGAGAGCCCTAGGGATCGGGACATCTTTTACAGAGGTCTACAAACATAACCGGGGCCGCGATTACAAACACTATCTTCATCGCCACATATCGAGACGGTATAAACTAACATCGAAAACATAACATAACATAACATTTATGTACGAAATTATGTATATTTATAAGAAAATTCAAAGTACCTTCGTCAGTAACCTGTAATTGAACATGTTAAGAAAAAAATAACTGTAAACATGTTTCATTTTTCATACAGAAAACTTAATTTTACTTTGTAGATAAAATTGAAGATAAATTTTGACTTCTCATTAGAATACGGACCCAGGCTTCCAATTCCTATTATGTAAGTACGAAAGAAAGAGATACACATATATACATCATATAAATTGTCAGCACGTGTACAAGCAGTGACGCTGCGGCTACATCTGCAAACCAAACGTTCTTTTATAGAGGTCAGTTCAGATAGAACGACTCTCTTATACAGTGTTTTTAGTAAAATGACGGGACCTTAAGCCAGCTCTCCTCTGAAGAGGTTTCTCTTATATCCAGGTTCGACTGTATTGAATTACATATTGTATTTTCTCCAAATAATATAGGAAAGAATCGTTAATTAATGTAACAATTGTGAACAATTTGACATAAAATATTAACCTCAACCGCAATAACTAATGAATAAGCGAGAAGTTTTTGAAAAAAACATGAAAGTTCACAGGGCTTACGTTCGGTCATCGGTTGGTTCAAGGTGATTCTAAATGAAAATATGAAACTAATTATTCATAGATGGCGCTTTTATCATTTTTTACTGAAAAATGCCATTTATATGATTATTTTCAATGGAAATTTTACAAAACTTGGTTTGCAGAAACTTTACACTATTATTGATTGTAACAAATACCATAACAATATAATTTCGGTTCTTTTCACAAAATGGTGTACAAAACAATAAAGTATTTATCTTATTTTTTGTAAACATGTTACACTATGCATGCTTCATTTACCACTCTGCCTATGTTTATACATCCATATTTCTTGCATTCATCCATCCACTAATTGTCATCAAGTAAAATAGCTGAAACTTTGGAATTATTCCCACACATCGGTCAATCGTGAAATCTTCAGGGGGTCACATTCATTGTTTCCTACAAAGGTTACTGAATTTTAAAGAGATATTGGCTCGAAATTTATTGCAACGAAGAGGGAAAACATTTTTGAGAAAGGGATTTGGAAATCTTGGCATTTACCGAGCTTATGAACATTCACGGATGGTTTAAGTGGCCACTTACACGCTGTGTAACATTTACCATTCTGCCTACATAGGCAAAAAATTCAAACATCCACATTTCCTCAAGTCCTCCTTTGTGAAGTAAAAGATATGAAACCTTTATCGATGTGGGTCAGATTCATTTGGCTTAAATAATTCACCTACCCAGATTTAAATCAATATTTCAATTTGAGCCACCTATGATTGAAAAAAATATTTTAATTTGAGGGCCATTTTTTTATATTGTAAATAAACCGCGATAGAAAGTAAGAAAAAAGTAATCATAGAGCGGGGTTTGAACCTCGGACCTCCCGATCGCGGGACTGCGACCCCTCGTGATTATATTCTTAAGTTCGTCGATAAAATTGAAGAGTAACATTTAAAAGACAGCTATAAGATGAATGGGGTACTCAGGGGGGCGACTAGCTGACGGCCTTCTCGTAGGAGGGGGGCGGAGCCTCAGTGACGGGGCGCGCGGGCAGCAGCACGGCGATGTGGTAGGGGGGCGGCGGCGGTGGGGGCGCGGGGGGCACGCCCGCCGGCACCGGCACGGCCGCCTGCAGCGACAGCATAGTGCCGAGGGACAGGTCAGAGTTGGAATCCTACAGGCGGAATGACAAACATCATTATTATTTATTTAGCATTGATTTGCAGGTATTGCGTAAAGGCAGACGGCAAAACAGGAAGAATAACGTCACAAATGCACCTTATGAACGTAAGTTAATACGTATGTATATTTTTATTCTTATTCTATTATCACGTTTCAATACGGCAATTTAATCTGTTTTGGAACATTTGTCGTGAAATAACGTCTGTCATAACTGCTTCGGACGAAAACATTCAATATTTTTAAATCTTAAATAACATGCTAACAAATCCCAATCCAAATCAATGGCGTGGTAACCCAGTGGTGTAGAAAATTAATTCTAGCATGTAGTCCAAAAGCAGACATTTCAACTCCTCATTGCCATAATATTTATGCTACATAATTCAATTCATTATTTATTCACTATGTAATAAATACGCATTAAACAGCAACCCCGTGTCCCCGGCAATCTACAAGCTGATTCCTATAGATGTATCAAGACTCATATTCTACGTAGAATTTTATGACATTATACAAGGGTTGATAATAAACGACTTTAAAGGCATATTTTTTCTCAAAATTAATCTACAATAGTCTGATAGAAAGCGAAAATCTAAGAATAAATGTCAATATCATCACTAAGTATTTGTTCATAGAGGTTTTGTACATTTTTGAGGTGCGCTGTCTTGACGGATTGTGTTTACCTGTCTGGCAGTGGGGGGGCGATCATGGGCGGCAGGGGCAGCGGCGGGGGTCCGCGGATGCCACACAGGGACACAGCGCAGGCGGCCAGTACCAGCATGACCAGTAGCCCGCAGAACATCAGCACCTCTATCCTGGTGCCGTGTTCGTACATTATCTGCACAACACAACACAACACGAGTATGTTACTAATTCTATAGTTGGAAAAATTAGCGTTACCCGGATTTCTAAAAATATTTCATTGAATATGATATATCCATATCCTCCAATTAAGTATTCTCGGGGGACCAGTGGTTAAACCAGAGGAGGTTAGAGAGCTCGCTCTCGACGAATGAAACAACTGTGTTTGCCCCTTACATTTTGGCTCCAAAAATGTATACATAAAAGATGATCCATGGACATTGAAAAAAAACAGCCACAAAACCCTTTTATAAAGAACTTATTGATCAAATACGTGTATAAGTGACGGTTAAACCTTTGTATTACTGTTTGTCAGTCACATTACCTGGTGATCAAAATAGAATTTGGCAGAAGCTACGAAGATGGTTGCGACTGCGAATGAGGCCCACAAGCCGCACTTGAGGTGCGGCGACATGAGTGGTGGGGGCGGGGGCACGGGGGGCGCCGGGGTGCCCTCGGCCGGGGGCTCCATGTACACGGCCGTGTCCTCGGGGGGCCCACGCGCCACCACCGCCGCCGCGGGCGCGTGCACGCCATTGCTGCTGTGGCTGCTGACAGGAAACAGACACACTGGATGAAACTTCCACTATATTATTTATTATGGCACTAAAGACACAAGATATGTGGTGATGATGCCCTGCCACAGTAGACTAAAAGCACTAAGACTCACATCACAGGGTGGTGTCCAACTTAAACCCGTAAAGCATCAAAAAGATCCCGACATAATCATATCAATGGATTTAAAATGGGAAGCTCACATCAAATCTATCGCCAAGAAAGCTGAGTCAATAATTTATTTGATTATAAAGGCATTCCAAAATAGTACTCTAGGTTGCAAAAATTCTTACCCATTAATACTAAATGCACCCTTACTTATTACTTGCATTACTACTACCCATTCTAGATTATGCTGATGTTTCCATGACTGATTTAAGCTGAGAGCAACTCAATAAACTTGAACGACTTCAGAATACATGCATAAGGTACATTTTTGGTCTTAGGAAATATGACTACATTTCTGATTATCGTAGGCAACTGAAATGGCTCAAAATTAGACAGCGGAGAGACTATCACTTCCTCTAATTTCTGTTCAATGTACTTCATAGTCCTAACGCTCTTATATACCTGCGTGAAAAATTTCAACGCTTATCAGTTCATGGCTTACCTCTTCGTTCTCATACTCAAAGCACTCTCTTAATCCACAATTCCTCTTTCTTCTCTAATTCATATAGTGTCCATGCGGCTCGACTGTGGGATCATCTCCCATCCACCATCAAAGATGTTACTACATTATCTCTGTTTAAATCACGTCTGAAGAAACATCTCTTTTCTCTTCCTTAATCTCTCCTCCTTTCATTTTTCCTCTTTTTTCCTTTTCCCCATTGAGTAATAGTTTTGATTTAAGGTAATTTATAAACAAATACGTTTATTTATATTTTATATATCTTTAGCTTTTTAATCTTTATTTTCTAATGAATATGTTCTGTAACTTGAATTATAAAAATAAAACTTTTATTTTATTGGTTGGTTGGAAGAAATTGCCGTTTGGCAATAAGCCCGCCAATGTACAAATAAAATTATGTACAAAAAGTTAAATAAATAAATAAATATTTCTTAAAATAAACAAGACCTTTATTGGAGTATGGATATCAAGTATGGAGTTCCTACTTCACTTAAGACAACGAGCTACTGGAAAAGGTCCAAAGATGTGCAACAAAAATCCCCAAATTACTCAATAGGATGTCAGATTAACTCATATTAAAAGGCTGCCCCTATGAGGGTAGATTACAAGCACTAGGACTTACATCATCGGAAGAACGACGCAAGAGAGGGGACTCGATAGAAACTTACAAGATACTTTATTATTACTATGACTGCCCCCTGCATGAGATGTATCAATTAAATCCCGACACCAATTTACTGGAAGCTCTATTGTCCCCAATTCCACCTCAATCCCAAGAAAAACTTCCTTTCTAGCAGGGTGGTTTCAGACTGGAATAAATTGCGAAGACACGATAAAAGGTGAGATGGAGCCAGATTACTTTGAACTAAATTTTTGTCTCGAGAGAATAAATGTGATTCAAGTTATTGCTGAAATAACAAGGTTCCAACTAACGATTTGAATTACCGAGTGAAAACAATTCTATTAGCAATATAGTCAATGTCTCGGTACACACTGACACATACTGTACAGGAAATGTTAAAAGTTAAACTGCAATCAGCTATAATACAATTTGTGAAAAAAGGTTCAAAATTAATAAAATAATAAAGTATTAGATGAAATCTTGTTATTCCAAGGGGTTTATAAGACAAAAATTATAGAGGAACATGATTCAAGTTATCGCTGAATTTTAAATTGTCACACAATTCACACTCTGGAAATTGTGCATGACTATTGGGGGTACTCCCGCCTCGTCCTGCCTAGACTCGGGAATACCTGTAGTGGGAGTGCTGCAAGGGGTGGTGGGGCCTGGCGGGGCCCGCCACGCACTCCACGCTCTGGAAACGGTGCACAGGGGTGACCATGGGCTTCAGGTGGCGCTCCCGCCTCGTCCTGCCCACACCTGGAAACATTAGTATTTAGTCAAACTGCACCGCCTAGCGCAGTAAAACATTCCTCATTCAATTTTTGGCACTAGGAGGTGATACACTACATTATGTGATATTTATGCATCTAATATTAATACTATAACATCTAACAGCCCACAAACCTGGTATAGAATTCTATATATCGCATCTCTTTCTAGAAAAAATACCAATCATCTACCCACACCAGTGAAACCAGCCTTTCATGCAAATAATAATATTCAAAAATATTTATTTTATTCTTAGTCAAAAACAGAGATATTTATCAAATCGCGGGTGTCAACACCAGCTAAGTGGATGCCAACCCACATACCAACATTTGTTTTATTACTTTTGCGTCTACTTGCTTTTTAGATTGTACTATCAAATTAAGAACTGAATTCCGCTAAACGTCGTTTCGCCTCAATTGATCAAGTTTCCTTAGATCTAGGGGGCGGTTCAATAAGTACCCATGTTTGACGACAGATGGCATCACTAAGGCGAGTTGCTGTTTACCATTGTGTACTGCCATTTGTTAAACAACACCAAAAACAAATTTGATACTGATTCATAGGTTAGTTTGTATTTGACAGCCATTGCAGTAAGCTACGCAACATGGGTTTCGCTAAAATGGAGAAAGTGCAGTATCGTTAAGTGATTCGCTTTTTGCTTTTGGACGGGAACAAAAGTGAAATTGGGTGCTGTTTATGGGGACCATTCCCATCAATGACAACGGTTAGATATTGGTTCAATGAATTTAAATGTGGTTGAACATCTGTTTTCAAAGAGGATCGTTCAGGATGCCCGGCAGATGTGGTTACCGAGGAAACCACTGAAAAAGTCCAAGACATGATTGTCCCTGATCGTCTAATGAAAATGCGCAAAGTAGGTGGGAAGGTGGGAATAGCAATTAATATTTTATATAAGTTGGCGATGAAAAAGTTGTCGGCCCGATGAGCGCTGTGATTGCAATAATAGTCAATAAGCGGATGTGGCTTCAAACTTCGAAGCACGATCCGAAGGACTTTTTGCATTGAGTAGTCGCCGCCGATGAGACCTGGATTTTCTACAGTCAAAACAATGGGTTGCTTCCGGTGAATCTGCTCCAAAGAAGGCGAAGACAATCTTGTAGGCCGGAAAAGTTATGTCGACAATTTTTTGAGAGGCAAGGTGTAATACTCATGGACTTCTTAAAAAAAGGAAAAATAATCACTGGGCAACACTACAGCGAGTTTTTGAACAGCTTTGATAAGGAATTGAAGGAAACACAGCCCCATTTGGCTAAGAAAGTGCTGTTTCACCACAACAATCACCAGCACATTCGCACCAGCGAATTTCTGCCGCATCCTCCCTATTCGCCCGACCTGGCTCCCTGTGATTTTTTCCTATTCCCGAACATGAAGAAATGGTTCACAAGAAAATAAATTAGCTTTAATGAGGAGGCCATCGCCGAAACAGATGTGTATTTTGCAGAGCTCGACAATACCTATTTTTTGTAGGGGTTAAAAAAATTACAGGGACGCTAGGAAAAGTGTATAACCCTAAAAGGGGACTAAGTATACTGAAAATTAATTATTTGTTTTTGAAAACAATGGCATGTTCATTCTTAACACGGGTTCTAATTGAACTGCCCTCGTATATAGCTAACACATTAGATAAGTGGAATACCCACCCACCAATCCAACTTTAGTTTCTACCACTGATTTGTTTGTTTTTTGTAAAAACTGTATGATTACACTGTGGTTTAATTAGTTTTGCATCACCTGTCGATGAGATGTTATTTTAATAACTTACCCGTATGTAGGAAAAGAAAGATCAAATTTTGATTGTGGGTTAAATTGTTATTCTTAAAAACCCTTTAATAATTTAATCATGTTTAAGGTGATTCTAAACGTAAATTTTTCAATAAAAAATTATAAAAGCACCATATATGAATAATAAGTTTCATATTTTCATTTAGAATCATCTTAAGGAAGACAAGTACATGTCGCATGCGATTCACAAGGTCTAGTGCTTAGGGGCATTCGAGAAAAAGTCAACTAGTCTACAATCAACTTCAGTCGCAAGTGAGATTCAATAATGCTGATACATGAAACTTTACAACAGTCAGAAATGATTTTAAAAAAATCTAAAGTGAGTGCAGCTAAGATCCTCGATTGTTATGTGAACTTTTTAAAATTTATTTATGCCTTATTAAGTTTGTACTTTAAGATCTCATATAAACTTTATCTAATGTTTGAATCGGCACTGGCTTCATAAAATACTATTTGATTGATTTGAAACATTTTCAGGCTTTTTATTTCTTTTATTTCTTCAGGTAACTCATTGTACAGTTTTAAACCCTCGTGCGGTGATTGGTGATTCCCCTCATTGGTAATCTTACCTTTTTTCTTATCTCTAGTTTTACGTGTATAGCATTGTTGGCTGAATTTGATTATATTTTACTGTTGGTTAACTGTAAGAAAGCCAATATAATAATAGGGTAAACCTGTAGACAGTGAGGGGGGCACCCTACGGCCAGTGTAGCCGCACTGACTGCGCTTGTCTATCCAGAAATGCATTAGCGGGGCTCACTGTCCCGGGTACTCCCGAGTCCGGGGGGCGCTCCCGACTGCAAACAGACAGACACATTTATAATTTCACATTATTTTCTTGAGTTATTCTAATTTCAACAGAGATAGAGAACCTTTTTTGGGAAAGGAATGTGGAACTCCAGGCATTTACAGGGCTCGTGACATTCCCATGTTTGAGCATCCACATTGCTTCAATAGTTCCGTCCGTTGATTTCTTTTATATTTTCTTTTCAAAAAGTTCAATATATTTGTTGAAATAAATATGGTGAAATTCCAACTATCCGGATTAATGAGTGCCAAATGTTATCTGGATCTACAGAAACCCGGTTAATTGGACTAACCATTAAACTGAGGCAATGTTTCGAAAGAAAACGCAAAATTTACCATAAGATAACTATTTTTTTAGTTTTGTAAATAATACAAAGAATCGGAATCACATATAAAATTTAATTAAATATATCCAGCAAAGTTAATCGCTTTGACGAAGGCCGCTGGCGCCTTTTATTATTTGTTATTAATCCATCTCCTTATTTTTTTATTATCTGATAACGATCTGGATATTTGGAAATCCGGATGACTGGAGTTTGGATAAACGGATTTCTACTGCATGTGCAAATCTTGATAAACTCCCTCGAGAGTTTAATCTACTAACCTAATTTATGAAGATTTGGACATGCTTTAAATATTTCTATAATCAAACACACTGCCAAAAATTAGGTTTTTACATGTGTTTTGGGTTGTTATTTTCTTTGAAAATAATGAA
The DNA here is from genome assembly GCF_059751315.1 of Micrasema longulum. NCBI lineage: Eukaryota > Metazoa > Arthropoda > Insecta > Trichoptera > Brachycentridae > Micrasema > Micrasema longulum. The sequence goes on from NW_028278483.1 coordinate 347,874, forward strand.
AAAGGTTATATGTTTACTTCATAGGTATAATCACAAAGATAACATATATTTTCATAAAAGTTTGAAAACAAAAAATAATGGGTGTTGTTGATCAGTCTTATGCTTCGTACAAAGAGACTATGAAATATTCTAAATATTTCATGTCAACCAAATCAGGAATTGAACCTGAAACCTCTTGCATGGTAGGCAAACGCACTAACCATTAGACCACGAGGCGGAGGCACATGTAATAAAAATGATCAAGATATGATGTGGTTGGTGTACCATTGCAGTGCCCCATGCACCATTAGGTGCGAAAAGGTAATAATTAATTCATTAATAAACCATGATAATATACCTTTAGATTACACATACCGGTAAGGAAACAAATTTAAAATATAACATAAATGGAAAATGACATCATTTCAAAATGATATTATTCCAAACAATGGCAGAATATTTGTAAAGCAGGTTTACAATTCTACCGAGGTATTTAATTAATCTATAAATATGTTGAAAATAAAATCACAAAAATTGGTTTAGAAAACAATACACATATCCTCCAGACAATCGATACAATAATGTGTAATATTATTTTTTGGCAAAATATGATAAAGCAACATTATTACATATTTAGTATTTATTTATTTATTATTTCTTTCAGTTATTCTATTATTTTTTAAATTAAAGATAATGTTCCCTCACCGGGGTGGGGTATATTTAATAATCTTTCTTATAATAATTATTATCGATACTATATTTGGAATTTTGATGCGGAATTTCGGAGTGTTTACAAATGGACAAACAAAATCACATTCAGAACAGAAATACAGTAAATAAAATTTACATTTAAAAATAAAGAACAATTTCAGTAAAGATTTACAAACTAGTAAAATTATAGTAATAATAAAATATATTAGTTATTAGGGCTTACATATCAAATTTGACATCTCAGTAAGGGAGTGTTTTTAAGTTAACATCTTAAAAATAATTATGGTAAAACGACGTGATACAAGACATTCATTGATTCGGGTCCGGGTATTGAACAATAAATAAATAAAACTATTATTCAGTTATGGTAATCATTATTGCGCCGTTTTCGCCACATATTCCACAAAAAATATTTTTATCCCGCCAGATACGACAATAGCGACCGAGTTTAGAATTCGTGAGTTCGCGAGTTCGTGTTCCGAGCACGAGCCGACGAGCGCGACGCCGATTGCGACGATTGCCGATTTTCGATTCGACAATCGAAAATCTCGGCTCACGTCAGAAATTCGAGCCCAGCTGCATACAATGCTGCATCTACACTATTTGTAGAAAAGTTTATTTTTTTCTAAAGTAAGGAATGCATTTACATAATTTATGGCAGCACAGTGTTTTAAACGTCAAATCAAATATGTCAATCAGTGGAAAATACGCGAAGCCGTAACGTAAATATTTCGTATTCATTCGGACAACGGCTTTTGAAGTCATAAATATAGTATCAGCTTTACTACTGTTCAGAAATAAAAAAAAAGTAGTTATAATCGATAACGTTTTTCAGTTTGATATTGCTCGTTATATGAATTATGTTTTATGAAAAAAGTGTAAACCCTTTGTATATAAAACATTATACGGTATTGACATTATAGCGTCCTCTTATTTCTTCCAGTGTTAGTTTTTAATTACCAAATTAGCCATAAATATTTAATTACCAAAAAGTTAATGTTGTGAGTGCATCTTTTATTTGCGTTTGTTTTTAAAAAAGTTTTGTGACACATGTCCGAAGGTGAGTTGTGTAAATGTCTCGAAAAATCAAATATTTCTACAAATGGTCTCGAAAACAATTGCAGCCGGTGTAAATCTGAGTGTGAAGGTAAGTGATCATGTTTATAAATATACCCGGTTGACCTTACATAAATATAAATTAGTGATTATTTTCCATTTAGAAATGGATCACTACTGGTTAAGTATAAATTATATAAATCAATTAATCTATTTTTACAATACTGTAGCTATCCAGCTATTTCTGTGATTATCCATGTCAGATTATTTGCTGGCTAAAATCAATAAACGCGACCTTCCTCGTGTTCCATCCTTCAATTTTATCTGCAAAGTAAAATTGAATATTACCGACGAAGATGCTTAAAATTTTCATACAAATTTCATTTAATTTTCGTGCATAAATATCGATTTTACTTTATACTGTTTTGATTTGTTCCGATGAAGATAGCGTTTGTAATCGCGGCCGGAACCCCGGACGACGTCTTCGACTCGATGGCCACTACAAGTAAAAGTCCAGAAAAACAAAATCAGTGGGAATATATCCAACTCGTCGCCTGTCAGCCTCGTTGTCTAGTGGTCAGCGCGTTAGCTCACTATAACTTACTGATAATTACTTTTTAAAATAAAAAATATTAAATGTTTATAGAAGATTTGCGTTATTTAGACGATGATGTACACTGTAACAGTGTAATAAATGTCGGCAAGAAGAAGTACAAATGCACAATCCAGAAAAACATGTCAAATATCTTTTAGCTCCTAATTTGAAGGAAGGTCGGGGATCTGATGAAAACAATTGTTAATTTTTAGTCTAATTTATTCTACAACTTTTGCAATTGGGGTTCTTGACTACACTACTTATCGAACAGAGGAGGAGCATGACTCGCTTCGATGAGATAGCACACTTTTCCGTATCCGTGTACACGCGTGCTAGCCTACCCGCGTGAACTTTCAGACTGTCCGACTGTCGTTACACCCATCGCTCCATGCCCGATTTCACTCTTCTCGCCTAAAACTTACGAACTTTAGTGTCTGTCACTGATGTTTTGCTGTCGGCAGCCCTGGACTGGAGATGGCGGTGTCACCGGGACTCGAGTGTGGCGCTGATCAGCCGCGGGGGGAGCCTCATCACGTTCCACCAGCGCTACAGCTCGGGCACCGCAGCCGTGCGCGGGGATACGCCTCTGCTGCCGGACCGCCACTACTACTGGGAGCTGCACATGTGCAATGCGCTCTATGGGACGGACATTGTGAGTAATTAGTAATTGAGGTAGTAATTATTATTTATTTTTTTGTCCTAGCTTTAATTTTCTTTAGTTGTATTTCATTTCAATTGTACCTGTATGTATTATAAAGAAATATATTTACCATTATAAAATGGACTTAATAAGTCCGTAAATAAATAAATAATAAAATATTTCCTTTCATATATTTTTTTTAATGTATAATTTGGTGGCTTGTAGTTGTAAGCCTACCGTTCAGTTCATTAGTAATCACAAGTCCGAACAAACGAGATTTTGATTTATTTATAATTTAAAAGACAAAGGGTTAAAATTAAATATTGTTAGTTAAAATCTTATAACTTGTGTGGTTAGTAGAGTCATTGTGTGATTTTTAATTTCTATTTTTAATTAGTGTAGCATCAAATTTTTCAAGTAGTCTGGCATTGTGATGTTTGCATTCACTGTGTAGAGTATTTTATGCACAATTTTCTTCTCTGTCTTATTCATTTTGCAATTATATAATTAATAATTGCAAAATGCCACAAAAAAATTCTACAAAAAAATTTAATGTTTACATACATACATACGTAAATAAATAAACATACATTTTAGTCTGCCTTAGCACGAGTCTTCTCCCACTAGTTGCCTAGGCATTACTTGAAACTATGTAAACCTATATAATGAATAAAAATAAATTAAATGGTAATATTGTTTGGGTCATATTGTTTGGTCATAAAATATGTTTTTAAAATCATGCATAAATAGGGCAATATTCAATTTTAGATGACTAATAAAATACTCATTTGTTCATTATCTTTTAACAATTTAATTTGAAAATAAATGAATAATGAGTAAATTGATTTTTTGTGGCAGTTATTTAAAAAAAATGTACTTTTTTTTTCATATTCATGTCCCGACTTGCTAGTTATTATGTTGGGGGTTAACAGATGCGTTAAAAAGTAACATAATTGGACCATCGATGTTCCTAATGTTTGGATGTTTTCAGAACGATTAAGATTGTAAAATGGGATGAATCTCAATATGTCTGTGATGTATAGTTGGACGTTTGTCCACAGATGGTTTTTTATATATATATTTTTTTATAGGAGTTGCAATATTTTTTACCGTGCTCGTAATGTACAAGGTTTATATTTACCTATTTTAAAGGGGTTGTTATTATTTATTTGATGAATTTACTTCAAAGAAAAGCATTATAAAGTTCTTATGTTTATAATAGAATTGGGTGGGATGTTCCGGCTGTGCCTTGTTTTAGGAGCCTCTCCACATTTGCTCTAGTGATGGGGAAACCACAGAAAACTCGTCAGGAAAAGGCGGACTGTTGTCATTCGTTAACAGACCTTCTTATCCACTTCAAGAATTTTCGGCATTTGGTGCCCTGTTATCATCGATACCTTTTATTGCCTGAACTATATCTATCATCAACAATGTTTTGAGTATGTCCAAATTTTTGTAGACAGGCTGGATTTCCTCCCTAGAGAGTTATTTAGATCTAAATTTGTTGCAACAGAGAGGGAAACATTTCGAGAAGGGAATATGCAAGTCTAGACATTTACAGGGCTTATGACCCGTCAGTGGATGGTTTAAGTGGCCACTTTACACACTGTGTAACATTCACTATTCTGCCTATGTTTACACATCCACATTTCCTCAACTCTTCCATCTGTTGACTTTTGTGAAGTAAAAGAGCTGAAACGTTTATCATGCGGGTGAGATTCATCCGGCTGAACCAATTCACCTACTAGGCCCTTTAAATGCCTAGACTTCCATGTTACCTTCTCAGAATGTTTTCCCTCTCTGTTGTGACAAATTTGGATATATCTCTCATGTTTAATGTTACCTCTCTCGGCAAGTCCTCGTGACTTATCACTGTATGAATATCCAGATGGTCGGTGTGGGTACGCAGAACGTAGCGCTGGACACGTCCACGTACAAGTTCGCCTCCCTCCTGGGGCTGGACTCGGAGTCCTGGGGCTACTCCTACTCGGGGCGGATCCAGCACGCGGGCAAGATGTACCAGTACGGGCCCAGGTTCGGGCTCGGGGACGTGGTAGGGGTGCACCTGGACATGTGGTACGGGACACTCTCCTTCTTCCTCAACAGGAAACCTCTAGGTGAAGACCCCACTTACATAATCATTAATTATAAATACCTATAAATCATATTCATGTGTCGCCCAAAGGACACAGTTTGCAATAGTGCTGCTGCAGTATGGAAACAGAGTCGATATATACGATCCATATTACTTCTAGTTAAATAGGTGGGTAGATTTTCAGTCATTATTATTAATATTGATTGTCTTTTTATGGTGATTTTTGGTTCCGACGTTCCAGCTATCGTTGCAGGAGCCATTTTCAGACATGGTTTACTCTGAAGATGGCTCCTGCAATCGTATCTTAATTTTACTCTACCGTCGGAAACAATTAATGTCTTAGAATTAGATATTTTGTAGTTATTTAATAAACGCACAGAGGGCTCTTACAATAAACAGTTAAAAAAATAATAAATAAGAAGTTATTATAGAAAATAACAAAAATTAAATCACAACTATAAACACTACATGTAATTCATTCTAAAAACAAAAAAAGAAAAAGGAAATAAAGTGAAGATGAATGGAGGAACACATTTAATAGGGGAGAATTGAGGGAATGGCCATTCGATGGATAGGATAGCTAATTTGATAGCAGCAGGAGTGGTGTGGAGCAAGTCCAACAGCTCAGCATAATTATTAGCAGTTCTGTGGATGCTCACTAGGGGAGGGAGAATGGTGGGCGAAGTTTGTCCTATTGTACTCACACTGGAACATGTGTCGGAGTCCGTTGGTCCTTGAGGGTACACGAAAGTTTATCAGGGACAGTAATTTTGGGCAATCTATTATGGTGCATATCACTTTGTGCATTAGAGGGAGGTCAGCAATTGTCCTTCTGGCGGAGAGCAATGGTAACCTCAACTCAGACATCAAAGTTTGGTGGCAAATTTCATTTATAGGTTTACCCTTTTTGATATGTATGTAGCGTGAAAACTTCCGCTGAACTCTTTCCAAGTTAAAAGAGTTGCAGTTGTACAAAGGGCTCCAGACTGACGATACGTATTCCAGTTGTGATCGGACCAGATCGCAATACAGAGATTTTATAGAAACGATGCTACTAAAATTTGTAGTATTCCGGATAGTGAAGCCTATCACAATATGAATTTGATAATTCTCATCTGTTGAATTTTGATTTTTGGTTTTATATGAATATTCTTTATTTAGAATTTTCCTTCAAATTATGTTGTTGACCTCAAAAAAAATAACAATGACAGTTAAAAAAATAATAAATAAGAAGTTATTATAGAAAATAACAAAAATTAAATCACAACTATAAACCTCTTTGACCTCTACAATACCTATTCTTGAAACACCAATTCCAATTGATTTAATTTCTTAAATTTTACTATGTATAATTTGATATTATTTTGAGTATATTTTTTCTAATTTAATTGATTGAAGGAATAATCATTGATAGATATCCCAACCGAGATGAAAAGATTAGATGTTTAAAGCGGCGGTTCCCAAATTTTTTTGGCTATGGAGCCCTAATTGATCAGTTTTTTTTGGCGGAACCCTATCTCCATAACATAAAAGTAAATTGACAAAAATGTTATTTTTAAGACCCATGACACCTTATTGTCTGCATGTTGTAACTTTCAACTTGAAAAGAAAGACTATATTTTTAATTTAAAATCTTTACATAGTTTTATGTACTTATACTACCACTAGAATTAGCTTTAATGTCCGACAATTAAATACGGAGATATTCTGAAAAGCCAGTCTCACATCGTAAGTCGATACAAACGGAAGCAAGACCATGATAGCCTTCTCAATGATTGCGGGGTATTCATCTTTAAGTCCAATCCAAAAGCCGTTCTCGTCAATCAAATTCTCATACTCCGATACGTGCCAGTGGCATTCTTCAAAGGTGAAGCTATTTATTGATAAAAGTGCTTCGCGCCGTCGACAGCCTGTATTCTATGACAATACGCCGGAACACCTTTTAGGTACTGCCGGTTTAAAGTATTCCTCACTTTGTTTAAGGGCATTTTACATGTTTCAGACAGATTCTACATTTTGTTACGAATGAATACAATTAGTAATAAAAAAAAAATTAAAGCCGTTTATTGTGGAGGCATTTTTTAATGAGATATGTTCTTCTCGGCAGGCATCGCCTTCCGCGGTCTGCGAGAGAAGCGAGTGCTGTACCCCATGGTGTGCTCCACGGCCGCTCAGATCTCCATGGTGCTGGTGCTGGCCGCCTCCGTACCCTCGTCCCTGCTGCTGCACAGCTCCCGCGCGCTGGTGTCGCGCCCCGCCACGCTACGCGCCTTGCAGCAGGTCCCCGGCTTGAAGGCCATCTTCAGCGACGTCTTCTGGCTGCTCCTCATAGAGAGTAAGTGTTCTTTGATCCGTGGACTGGTATAGAATGTGGAAATCTAGACGTTTACAGGCTTCCTCCCGTTGAAGAATTGGAGAAATTTGGATGTCCAAAATTATCACTTAAACCAGCAAATGAAATAAATAAAATAAGTACAGGTAACTCCCGTTGCTCTCGACCCCGGCAAGTGCGGATTTGTTTCGCAATGTCGTGACTTTAGAAAATAATTAAAATGATAGAAAATGGTTCTAAATTTGCAGTTGTAGGTAGGGAGTCTACGGCGCTATCAATTGTGCGAAGAGTACTACTAACACAGTACTTCTTCATTGCATGTTCGCTCCCTAGTTGGAGCATATGGTGTCCACGAAGATCCTCCAAGCATCTCTGTCGGCTGCCAGCTATTGAGCATCCTCCCAAGTCAGGTTCACGTCCCGTAGTTCTGATACGAACTGCTGGCGAACAGTCAGAACCTGATGCCTTGTAAAATAGGCGAGCGTGATTACAGCTCTCGGGAGGCATCCGCAGCACACGGCCGAGCCAATCGTATCACCTCCGCTCGGATGACAGTTGCCACCGGAGTTTGCTGCATCTGTTTTGTTCATTCCTTACAGAGTCAAACCAATAAGAGACATGAATTTCTTATTATATGTAAATATGTTTGTTTTCTACTTTAGAAGTGACATTTTACGACGATGATGACCAAGACATGTGCCAGTTCCTCTGGGGCGGTGGGTTGCGGCCTTTCTTTACTAGTAATGGAGATAGACAAATGGTAATAACATCATTCTCATTTATAAAATAATTTTTAAAAAGCCCTTCAGGTAGCCCAGCGTCAAGTTGTTCGAGGAATTCGATATATTAGATATAAGGCAGTTATACACATCTAGAATAATTATGTTTGTGAAAGCAAATTATTCTACCAAATCCCAAAAGAAACACTCCCACACTACAAGAAGTCAAACTAAAGGATGGGTCAAGGGGTCTACCGCAAACTCTGAATTCGGGCAAAGAAATTTCAAGTTTCTGGGCCCCAAAATATTCAATATGTTACCCGAACATTACAAAACCATTACCCAAATTCAATTAAATAAATTTGTAACAAAATGGTTACTGGATTTAGGTAGAGAAAAATAGAAAAACTTACGAAAAAATAAATATTTCCATTTTTATGATTTACCCAAATATTTAATCTTGGGGCCATTTTCAACGAGTTGTAAATAACTCACTATTAGAAAACGGGAATCGAGTTGGGGTAGAGTGGGATTCGAACCATGGACCGTGAGTCCGAGACACTAGCCACAGGACCATAACCTGATTTTAAATTTATTACATCATTTGCCGGGAACGGGAACTTTGGTAAATAAATGTTTGTCGCAGGTGGCAACATTAGCAGTTCACGATGGAGTCCCGGTGCCGAGCCTTTTGTACAGAAGTGACGCGTGGAATCAGATTAAACAGGATGAAAGTAGGCTGATTACTGGCGAAATACAATCTCTCAGACGAATATGTGGTAACGAGTATGTGGGGTTGTTGCAAAAATATCGAGAGATCCGTGCATTGTGTAAGGGTGAGATAAGCATTATAGACGAAATCAAGGAAGGGGTGCTGCGTTAGTTTGAGTTGTAAAATAGTTGTGGGGGGCGGGTGCGGGTTTTGCCTACACTGCTCTAAACTATTATTTTAGTAATACTTTTACGAAGCAGTTTTATTTGTGAATTAATAGTATCAGAAGTTATTATCTACAGTAACACTTTAATTTTTGTGTGAAACGACTGTTTTAAAATAACTGTTTAATTTTTTTACCACCTCTAGCGTGTGTGCATGAGAAGATGTATGAACGTAGAGGAAGCGATGTCTGTATGCAAAGACAGAGTGATACGGCGCGATGTTTTGTTTGTTTTGTAGTAGATTTTAGCTGTACGCCCGCGATAATATAGATTGATTGATTTGGTGTTTATTTTGTAGAACTCCATATTTAAACTTGTAATATTAGAAGAAATCAAACACTGATATGAGTCTACTGAACACTAACTCTAGGTTTAAAATAAAATAAAGTGTATTATATTATAAGTTTTTATAGATTTGTATTTTATTTCATAACCTGTTGATTGGCACTCAATAACGGCGATGATAATGTAACAGGAGACGTGTTTACCCGAAGCCTCGTGTGGATCACCGCAACAGTCGGCGGATTCGGGAGAAGATACGTCTCCTGAGACTTCGTACCGAATGCAAACCGCTACGGGTAAATATTATTATTGGATTATTAGGCCGGCAGCTTTTGCTGCTCGTCATTATAAATCATGTACACATTATTTACTTCCTTGTGTTTTCTCTAATCATTTAAATGAAAATCTTTTGTACTTAAGAAATTATTAAACATTCATTTTTAATAAATACTGGCTTGCAGCGGCGAGTGGTGATATTTTTTATAGGTAATCTACAAAAAATGTACATTCATTTGTACCATATTATAAGTAAATAATATATAAGTACTATAAATGGCTATTTTTTCTTTTGTTTTATGAAAATCATTATCATCATCTTAGCTATATAGCGATTTTAATACAATACGTGTAAAAAAGTTTATTAAAAATACCACTATGACATTCACTAGATAGGTATATTTCCCTTATGATTGAAATGTCAACACTGAGCACTGGCCGATTCCTTTTAAAATGAATAATGACAAAAACGACCACTTCAAACGCCACATTTGCTATGTGATACACAATATGTCAACAGTATCATATCGAAGAAAAATAGTCCTTCTGAAATAATGTTCGAAATACTAGTTTTTAAATAGAGAATCTTCTACTAATGTAGTGTACTTTTTTGTATGGAGGAAAAAGCTAAGGTAATTGGCTAGTTTCGTCATTCAGTAAATCTTAAATTTTGTGCATATTTTAATGAACACCCGGGCCGAAGGGTTTAAGAAATCAACAAGTATTCAATTAAAAATACTTTTTCGAAAAGTACAAACATAAATGTATACATACACACATACAGTTATCATGCGAAGTCATCTTATCTCGAGTTTATATGTAAGCTTATTTCACTTCCGATATATCCAATTTGTTTTTTAATATTTTAACAGATGCCGTAACTATTTCTCGAGGCAGACCATTTCACGCATCTACAGATCTACCATTGATGAAATGTTTAGCTGGATTGAAGTTAAACTTTGGTTTCTCTAATTTCTTCAAATGTCCTCTCCGTTGCGTATTCCGGAGTGAAATGTGAAAATTTTGTCAAGTTTGCAATCATAATTCCCCCATGCGACATTTTATAAATATCAATAAGGTGCTCCTTCTCTGTTCTAGTGTGGTCTCGGGTCAAGTCTCCGCCGAAGCCTTTCCTCATAATATATCTACACAATGCTTGTGGTATCTTGGTAATTGTGCTTCTTCTTCAACTTTTAAGAGACCTTTAGATCTGTGTTACCGAAAACTAGTTGTTCTCCCGAGATGATGAGGCCCAACTGTTCCTCCATCTCTCGGGTGGTCTTCCATGCGGACGTTATCCAGGTGGGATTTCGAAGGCTACAGCGTACACAAGTCTATCGCTGCTCATTCTGACCACACGGTCCCTCCGGTATCTCCTTCCGGATCTGCTCCATCGTACGATATTCTCTATTTCATACGGATATCTAATTATAATATTACGGATTCGGTCTCGGAGTGCTTTTCCAGTAATGGACCTTAACTCCTTCATTTCAGCAGTTCCGAGTAGCCCTTCGGTACGAACAGTGTCAGCCCGCGCTTCCGCAGCATACATCATGGTGGGTCTCGCACATGTCTCGTATATTCTGACCCTAGGACCGGTACGCATATCCTCATTTCTCCATATTATATTCCTCAGACACCCCTACACAGTTGATGCTTTGTTGATTTGTTCCACTGGATTGTTGTCAACAGTCAGCTCACACCTTATAGGTTGTCTGGGTACGGTAAGACTTTTTTTTAAAAAATTTAGGTAATTGCATAATACAGAATATTTTTCTCAACAGATGATGCAGATATCGACCAAGTATACGCCAACCTGAGTGGGAACAGCGAAGATGAGTGCACCGAACCGGACCCGATTACTCCCGGAACCGAGATTACCTCCGGCGAGTCTCGCGTAAAAGTTTCCGACGCCGTCTCGAGCGGAGTGTCCCCCGGTCCGTCCGAACCGACCTCCGGCTTCAGGACGTTACCGTGCGAGAGCTGCCACCTGAAGTCGGCCATCACCATCAAGGGGGAAGATGGCGTGACCAGTAAATGCCTCCGATGCTTCTACAACCAGAAGACAGGAGACTGATCGCTTCGAGATATGAGACTGACTCTAAGTATACGACAAACAGTTTACTGTTATATTTTTTAATTACTTTACAACACACTGAATAGTATTTTACGTTACGTTAAATTGACGACTCAAATCAATTTAACAAGTGACTCAACAGAGATGCTGAATATTTTGAGAAGGGGATATAAAAATCCAGTATTTACAGGTTATGTATACTATTCACAATTTTGTCTGTGCGAACATCTAAAACAAAGTCTTGATACCATCCGTCTGTTGCTTTTTTTTTATCGCTCTTACATCATTGTAAAAAACAAGATATTGCACTAACAAACTACATAAGTGGATTGAAATGTCACCCTGTCATTGATAAAAAAAATATTCTACAAAATTACAATTAACGTCCACCAAAAATTTCACTAATTAATTTAAATATCTTTCTGTTGACTTTTATAAATTAATAGAGCTGAAACCTTTATTTATTTATTATATACTAGCTTTTACCCGCAACTTCGCTCGCACAGTATTAGGAAGAAATTAGTTAGGTAAGTAATTAGTTTTGTCGTTTATCAATAAGAATGTTCCCGATGGAATAATATTTTTTTTTTCGAGATAGAAAGTAACTTTTATTGATTGCCAACATTATATCCAAATATCACTTCAAAAAATATTATGATTCGTTAGTCTTAGCATCGTTATTCTGTTCGCAAATCCAAAATCCTACCACAAAACCAAAGCGAAAAGTAAACCAAACTAGATAAAGAAAGTCGATTATAGAAATTTAAAGTTAATTCTTTATGACATTCCACCCTACCGCCTACCATTTTCAAATACTGTTGCTCATTGTTGATACATCATATATATTTTTCTTTGTAATTTTTTTTTAATTTGGGATGGAAAGTAAGTATCCTATTTTACTTCTCACCTCTCTGGCTATCCCCATCCAATATTTCAATCGGTCACTTCGTTGAGACTCTGAGATTTATATATTAGTATGGGTTTTACAAAACACTATGAAAAAAGTTTTTTTTTTTTGCGCCCCTTTTTTCTCATAAGATCCACTCATATGGACACATATCATAGCTTTCTAATTTTTTGGAATATTTCACTTCCGATTGGACCGCAATTAATGATTTGAAGTAATCTTATTTGACTAACATACTGGAACACTTTTGTTGCTTACTGTTTTTTATAGGGACACAATACACAATATCTCCTACCATATAATTGGTTCAGTTTCACATAGGCTGTGACTGTTTTTTCAGTACCAATGTCTTTCGGACTGACAACTAATTTCCTCAATAAGAGACACGATTTTGACGGCAATAGCCGTCATAACCGGGAATGCATTAAATTCCCAATTTGTTTTTTTTTCGAACACGGGACTTGATTATCAATGACAAGGTATAAAACAGATCTAAATCACTGTTGCGTTGATTCGCAATCCGCCACATGTGGGTAACTGGTGAATTCAACAGATAATAAGTATTATGTCACTATGGAGTAACTTAACGATTAAGAGCGATCCGTAATATAATTTTAAAGTTGAAAATTAAAAAAAAGTCATTAATTTATTGACTGACGCCAGTTATTGATTTTATGTTCCTTTCTCAAAAATGCTTTCTGTTGAGAAGTTTGACAATTTCCATTACTTGTGTACACCGATTTGGATAAAACTTCGATCACGTCAACTCAATTTATTATTTTTTCTCTTTTTTTTGTAATGTAACATAAAAATTATTATCATTGAACTAATTGCATCATACATAGCTATTCTGATGAAACAATGACACGACTGCAAATTTATATTTTCACGTAACAATGGCGTTAATTTCTAAATGATTGCCACTGCATTGAATAAAACTGACACGAGTGTACAACCACTCCCGTCTGCTAGATGGCAGTTTCTGTAGATTTTGTATCACTGGACTGGTTACTGCGACAAATGTGCGGAGATCAGAAGCGACCAATAACATTTTGTGCCATTTTGATATTCTTGCCTGTCAATTGAGTAGATTTCTGTGAACTCGCATATTGTGGGTTAATAAAAAACTGATTTGAAAAATATATCATTAGAGTTTATGAATGAAAATTCTTGATGGAAGTTCAGTGTAATTCGGTATGAAAATATGGGTCGAGTGATAAGCATACTTTTTATTTATTATTTAAATTTACCTGAGAATGAAGCAATCATTACTTATGTCGAACATTTATTTTTTTAAACAAAAAAACTTTTACACTAATATAAAATATATACATATACAACAATTTATTTTTCCTACTTTAAATTTAAAATTGACCTATAGATTTTTGTACTAAGGAAAATGTTAAATGCAAAATACATAATTTGGTATTAATTTCAATTTCAATTTATTTATTTTATATACATTTATGTACGTTACAAAAATATTTCAATGCATCTATAACACGAAAAATTTTATACTGAAATTTAAATATGCAAAGATGGTAAAATAAAAATACCCAGCAATTACAGAAAAAGGATGCTATCCTCTCTGAATATTTTTTCACTAATATGAATGATGTCGATATCCGAAGAGATACGGTCGAGTAAAGACATTGCTCTTCCTACTGGCATTACCATCGGTATGCTTGTTCTGTAAGCAGGAAGATAAAACAGCTTAAGCTGCCCATGTCTAAGGTAGTCTGTAGGTATCTGGTTCTCTTAAAAAATATGCATATTAAATTTATCTGAAATGAAATAAAATCTTAGTAATGTGTATCTCAAATGAATACGCCCAAATTTGTTCAATATTCTGGTAAATAATACAAAATTATTTTAATATCAAATTATTAATAATCAAATTGATTTTATAACTTATTACGAATCTTTAGTAAAAAGGTGTTGCAGACAATCAGATACAGGATTGTCGCTGAAAATTAGGTTGTTTTAAAATAAAATAATGCATTATATAATAATGCATATTAATTTAAGTGTACTAAATTGTATGTAAATATTAACTCCCAAGCTATGAAACTTTATAGTTTCCAATCAACAGTATTAACTGTTTTTTTTATATATTTCAAAGTTAGTTTGGTAATTATTTTGTTCATTAATTTTTATATTTTCCCTGTGCATTAACTGTAATATCTATGGTTATCAGCTTATTTATCTCAAGGTGCCTTACAAACACTGACACATATGTGTCGAGTGTGTCTGGTATGTGTCGGCGTCAAATGACGATTGTCAAAAATCAAGCATATCTGGTAGTAACTCACGACATTTTTGTGGCAGGTTAACAATCATCAAATGTCTGTAGGCACTTTTGATCAATATATTGCGAACTTTACAAAAGACAAAATAAACATTATAGTATTATTATGAACGACAGTTCAGTTATTTTGTTTTAGTTTAAAACCAGTTATTTTCATGTAATAGTAAGTAACACATTCGCTGCTGGTAAATTGCGAAAATAGAGGGATAAAAAACATGCCATATCGTACAAGAAGGGCACAGGAAAAAAACCCATCAACAAAGAATTATTTTTATAGGGGAGAAAAGATAAAAAAACCTTTGTAATCTGTTTGTTTTTGTCAAGTACTTATATGTATATATTTTTTCACATTGCAAACATTAATAATAAAAATAATGTTACCTCACTGGGGTTACCCAATATATTTTTTCCATGTGAGAATATACAAAGTAGACTTAATATACAGAAAGAAATAACAAAATGTTCAGACAGTTTTAAACACTACGTATTTATGTTTATTTTTAATTTATGTATACCTATATTATTTATATTATAAAACGCGCAATAAAAGAACAAAAACATAACGTAAACTTTATGTTTGTGGAGCAGGTGATTCAATATTGGTTTGGGCGAATGAGACAATCCATTTTACTTCTACCCAGCTCCACTATCCATTTTTTTATAGCCTTTTTGAACATTTTCTTGTTACTAATTGTTTTAATGGACAGTGGATATGATGCGACATGATCATTTTTGTGCAACATTTTTTATTCAATTCATGAGACAAGGAGTCCAATTTTGTTCATTTTGAAAATAACATCCCATGGGACTTATTCGGGGAAAAAAATTACATTATTATCTCGAAAATTAAAAAAATGCAATGAACTCATTTTTGCCTTGTACCCCTTCATATATGTATATTTTTAAAATAACTTCTTTCAGAACAGGTTATCCTAGAGAGGAATACTTTTAAATCAGTTTTGTATAGATACAATATATCTGTATCATTCATATCTCAAACAATTTGTTTTTGTAATAAAATCGATTTACTTAAAATATATGACGAGTTATTTTGAAATGAACTGCACCAATTTGAACAGTGAATTTGGGATTTTGTGTAATAAGCTTGCGTCAGATATTCTTACTCATGACCATATTGCAATTGAGGGGGTTAAATGCAACACCGCCACTCCATGATCGGTGTTTTCGGGAAGACCAACAAAACCAGCAGTAAAAAGACTATTTCTTTAAGTTTAATGTGCAACTCGTGCGTTGTATAACAGGTAGCTAAAAGAGTATTCATTTTAAGTTGAATGTGCACATTGAACTTAAAAGAAAAAGTCATTTGGGTACTGGTTTTGTTGATCTTCCCATAAATAGTGATCATGCACAGTGGTGGTTTTGCATTTAACTCCCTCAATTACAAATGGTATTTTTTTATATATTCATAAAATGCAGAACCCATTTTGATTTCAATGTGTACGGTCTTTTCTGGGTAGGTTGGACTCGTTTTGGCTGCCGTTGCAGGAGCCACCTTCGGGGTAAACTATGGAAAAATATCATTCTGATTTCTTTTTTATTTAGCATCTCTGACTGACGTATGCAATGATGTCAGCAGCATCAATGACATTTAATTAAATGTGCACGTTATAAAAGCAAAGTCGATGGCATTTCATTTTGTGGCCTTCTTTTCCTTAATAGTTATGATCATACGTGACATTACGCAGAAAAATGCCACTGTGAGTGATAAGAAAATTATTTTATTGGACTGCAACTTTGAAAAACAACAGATATATCTTTTCACTCGTAAATACAATACAATTTATTGAATAATTAGATAATTGGTCCTATTTTAACCTTTACGGGCCTAAGCTAAAAAAATCCATTAGCTAAAATGCTATAAATACGACTTAAAAAAGGTAAATTACATATATCTATTAAGAAATAACGTGTCTATTCATTATACGCCAGTGACCGTAATGTACAAAATGTGTGTGAACAAATCCATAGTATTTTTACTCTCTTAATCATAAATATTAAGTATGATTTTTCATTATATAGTATTTTGATGTAATTAAAAGGTCCTACTAACATTGTATGTAGAATAGTTATCTTTCAAAATTGTAACCAAAGTTTTATTTTATAATATGTGGATGTGCTACCTAAAGGTACCTATAGGTAGCACATAGCTGTATACAGCTCTCTCATTATTTTCTCATCTGTACTAACATAAGTGTCATAAAACAATATTATTTGTATAAGAATGAAAGGAAATTAAATATTTTAGTTTGTTACAAAAATAGAAACGAAATAAAAAATACTTCAATGTAATAATCCATTTTCCATATCATGGAACATTTTATATGTATGGTGATTTAGGAAGAAGTGTGTTGAAGTTCCAGTTTCATTCTACATAATATTTTATGTCACTTTTGCAATGTTAGGTTTTTCTTGTCAGTACTTCAAAAGCTCTCACAAAATTTATTAAGGCTGTAGTCTGATTAACAAGTAAGGAAATTTTTGATGCCGCCGAATGGAATATGAATATTAAATTTTTGCTCAAAACGTAGTGTAAAAAATTAATACTGAGAACCAAAATATTCTTCCTAAAAAAAAACAAAAAACATAATTCCATAAAAACAAGTTTGAAATAAATTATTAGATTTTTTGAAAACAATTATTGAAGGCATGATTTTACCTAGAACTTTTGAATGCCACAAAATTAGTGTAATTAAATGCTTGTATTTCTACAATGTTTTGAGTATGTCCAAATGCTTGCAGACTGGCTGGATTTTCTCCCTAGGGAGTTGTTCATATTTAAATTTATTGCAACAGAGAGGGAAAACAATTTCGAGAAGGGAATATGGGAGTCTAGGCATTTACAGGGCTTATGACCTGTCATTGGCTGATTTAAGTGGCCACTTTACACACTGTGTAACATTCACCACACTGCCCATGTTTGAACATCCACATTTCCTCAACTCTTCCATCTGTTGATTTTTGTGAAGTAAAAGAGCTGAAACCTTTGTCATGCGGGTGAGATTCATCCGGCTGAACCAATTCACCTACTAGGCGACGCCTGAAAACAATTTTTCAATTTTGTATACTTCTTTTACTAGGTAGTTAATTCAACAATGTTTTGAGTATGTCCAAATGCTTGGATGTTCAAACATATCAATGGTGAATGTTACACAGTGAGTAAAGTGGCCACTTAAACCAGCCAATGACAGATCATAAGCCCTGTAAATGCCTAGACTCCCATATTCCGTTCTCAAAAATGTTTTCTCTCTCTGTTGCAACAAATTTAAAGCTTGTATTTCTTTTTAAAAACCAAAATTTAAGTTTTTTCTTTAATAACTTTCTTGTTGAATTTATTATCTTTCAATAATTCGAGCAATTTTACTTGCATCAATCAATGTATCAAAGTTTAGTCTAAATTTTAAGAGGTGTAATCTGCCAGTCGAAAAATAATTCTATTTTAGTATATTTTTTAACAGAAATACCTTAGAAAATGATGGTTTTTATTTGATGTTTATTTACTTTATTGTTTTAATGGCGGGATTTTGAAAAAACGACATTTAAAAATGGCAAAATTGTATGATTTTCTTACTTTTATCAGATTTTATAACACACTTTAAGTTAAAGAGGTTATTTGAATGTTTATCTTATTTCTATTTTTTTCTTTTTCTATTTTTTTAGCTTGAAGCTTCTGTTTATGATGTGTGGCTATCAAACAAATCGAAGCATTTTTTTATTGATCTCTCAAAGTGAAGTTTTTTGGTTCGCAGTATCATTATTTTTGGCAATTTGAATAATGATTATTCTCCCGGAAACCATGACTACTAAACAGAGTGTATTTATCTTATCAGTATTGTGAGGGTGGTATTATTGTTACACGTAAAACAAGATAACAAATGCTGGAACAGTTACAGTAATGCGTGAAAGGTATTTGTTATTGATAAGTGGATTTTCGTATTTGTAAATTAATTATTTATTTAAATAAAATATACAAAAAAGACTTTGTTTTGTTTTACATTTTGTACACTATAAAATAAATTTCCGATCGCCATTATAGATTTGACCATTAATACACTGCGATTAATCAATTTACATGGATTGATATGGAAAAAAAAACACATACTTCGGTTACATCACTGAACATCACCGACTCACGTTAGAGACAGATCAACTTATAATTTATTCAGTTTATTTGTACACCTTAACACGGCAGTCATGTTCCAAAACCGATCGGCATATTATTTTTAATTAATGATATAAATTTTGATGCCTTTAAATTGTTCATCTCAGAGGTACACCTGACGACAGCCTAATAATTTGAGCAATACACGGCAAAAACGGGCTAATTAATTATTAATGAATTTTACAGTAGAGCAAAAAGAATAAAAATCACAAAAATTTCAGATACTGGATTAATATATTTAGCCTTTTTTGTTCCGCTAGGTATTGCTATGGCAGTTCCCAGCAGGCTGCAAAGTTTTAGACAGTTTTTAGAAACTCTCATTTGAAACGCTGTCATGTTGATTTTTTAATTTTATTTTTGCACCACAACAAGCCCTGGCCTCCTAAGGCCCAATTAGTGGTAAATTACATCACAGAACACCCAGGCTTGAGAAAAATCACATTTTTATTTTTTGTGTTCTCACCGGGAATCGAACCCGGAATCTTTCGTGTGTGAGTCAAGCGTCTTGACCACTACACCACAGAGGTTTTAATATGATTAATCTGATAATTTTAATAATTCCTAGTGTCTCATCAAACTTCTATCATCAAGATGTCTACGAAATCTAAAATTGGTCGGGATACTCAACCTCGACGCATAAAATGCGTACAGAGGCACGCGTCTTTACGCACTATTTTTGTATGGCCGGCGCTTATGGCACTTAACCGGTTAAAAAAATAGGTTTTCAATTAATGCAAAATGTATTTTCACACACAAGCACAGAAAACAAAAAATGGAAAAAATGTCCACTTAGAATAAAAAAAAAACTCCTTCCATGAACAGACAAAAACAAGTTTATTAAACCAACCGTTGTCTTTTTTACTGGGTTTCTGCCAGTCATGACTCCATATGTTTTTCCTACCATTTATCTAGACAAGGAGCCACATTTTGTTGATTGTGAATGTGCCATTCTATTGAACTAATTCAGGAAAATGCTACTAGCCTGTTTTTGCCGTGTTCCCTTGTTTTAAGCGGTCGGTAAATAGAAGATACTACATACATAGAAATAGTAAAATGTCTCTGTTCCTTTCGGAATACAATTACAAGGAGATCATTCCAGAACCTTCTTACTCTGAACATTTTGAAAGAAAGTATGTGCTTGTAATATGAAAATATATAAAAATTAATACATATTTACTAAGTTGGCACATTTGGTTCAGTTGAGCATTGAAATAAAGGAAAAGTAAGTACAAATAACAAATTATTAATTATTTAGTTAGTATTTAAAAAATAAGCATTAAAATAAATGAAACGCGTGGCAGCAAATTTGTTCCAAAATTTTTGAATTTCAAACAAAAACAGCGGCAAATGGAAGTTGTTCAGGTGTCACTAAATGAAGTCAACGCTGATGCAGAATTACTGAAACGTGTTATAACAGGTGACAAAATATGACTTTACGGACATGACGACGAAACCAAGGCTCAATCGTCCCAGTGGAGGCATTCTGAATCGCCAAGACGAAAATCGCAGAGCACGTCTAACTTTAGCGGCTGCCACAGAAAAAGTAAACAATGAATACAGCTGAAAATTTTAGCATATTTCAGGGGCATGTATACCAACATAATTTTGAAAAAAATTGTCAATCAGACTCTCCAAACCAGCAACATTGAAAATTTCCTGCTATTTTCTAAACACATCTCGTATGCACATACCGATATAGTAATTGATTGTTTTCTATAGTAACTAATAGAAAGTTGTGTTTTTTTTATACAAATAAATTATATTGATGATTTTTGTAGATATTTCTTGATAAAACTCCATAGTTAATGATTTAGATAAAATTATAAATAAAACTGCTGGGTTTAGTTTCACTTTTATTTAATTTTTCCAATGAGCGCTTTCGCCTAAGAAGGCATCTTCAGGACTGGTACCTGTGTATAATTTTATCTAAATCATTACTAATTAAATCACTATTCGTATATTTTGTTTATTGATTTTAAAAATCAAAATATTTTCCGTTTCATATTAGCGAAGGGTGGTTTTAAATTTGCTCCAGTCGGTGGCGTGCGTTCCATAAGGCAAAAGAGCAATGCCCCCCCTACTAGATTATCATAAAACTATTAGTAATATCAAAAATTAAATGTTAAAATGCAAGAATAAAAAACCAAGAATTTAAAAAATCACATGAACGATGATGTACGTCAAATTAAAATTATTCCAAAATAAAAGTTGGACAGTTGCACGTAAATTCAGTTCGACATTATGAGTTTAACAGACTATGTGTTTATATTGTTTCCCTCGCATTTTATTTTGCAACACCTAAACAGTTTTAGGAATAACAGCAGTTACTTTGGTTGAAGTGACTTGGGTAATTTCAACATTGACTACAGCCGATGAGATAAAGCGATTTTTGTGAAGGAAATTGTCCGACAAGATTTTTCACATAACATTTAATAATACACTAGCAGCTATTAAGCTGATGCGTGTATATAAAGTGTACAAGTGTACGTGGTTATTAAACATTATAAATTGATGTGTGCGTCTAGTTAACATTGACTGAACTAGCACCGATCACTTTCTCGGGAAGGCCATTCCGTTTCTCCTGGGGTTGGATGAGAAGGAGGCAGTGTTTAGTTTCAATAAATGACCTCTGAGACGGCGGTTTTCACTCATAGTGAACATTGATTTCAACTTGGGTACATTATATTGCTCAGTTAAGATTTTGAACATTAATAATGTGCTGTGTTATTTTTCCTGCTGCCTACCCTAGTTAAAAACTGCGCTCGCCATTACCTCCAATGAATACCGAAATGTTTCCTGCAAATCTCTCATAAATACACATCTTTATTTTTAATCAATAATGCCAAAACTACAGGCACCATCTACCACAAAACTACAGCAATGAGGAAGTTCAGTGGTTTTTAAAATATTTTTTTAATTGTTAAAAGTTTATCAAACTAAGCTAAAAAATATTGCACGTAAGTAAATATTTTCTGTATCCAATTCCCGTAGCACTGAACTTCTCCATTGAGATACACCGATAACAGACATTGTGGTTATCCGATTCAATATTAAATTAAATGTAAATCTATTTTACACATTTGTACTTAGTAAGTTACAATTTAGAATATTCATTATATAATATTACACTCCGATAACCCCTTTCAATTTACATACACATTTAGCTTTTTGACAATAAAAGTAATATTATTAATGCATTAGATTCAAATTATAAATGCGTGAAAATTATAATACAATACAATACTATATCTTATATATCTTTTGAACTGGGGTTATTTTTACATTTATAAAAATACTGTTATAAAAAGATGGTAGTAACATATTCATGTAAAAAACCAGTTGTCTGCATTTAATAAGTAGCAGAAAAATGTGGTCATATGTACAACGTATATCCAGAAGTGTAAGTTCTGTTTGTATTTCTTGCCATCGCTGCACTGCGATCGCAGTTTCGCGCATGCGTGGTATTTACCCTGATCTAGCGAGGAGTTAGCTGATTGTTGTGTACTGTTTGTGGTGGTTGTTTAAAATGCCGAATAAAATTTCAAATCTCTCCGCTTGCGAGATAAGGTCTGTAATTTGTTTCATTAATGCGAAGAACATTAGACCGGTCTACATTCATCGACAGTTATTTATTTGACACTTTATATACATCTACAATATATATACATATAAGGGCAGGCATATTGCCTTAAGGCAATTTCTTCCTACCTACCCAAACCGTTCAGTTTGAGAAAATTATAAATACTGCGAGGTATACGGAAAATATGCAACAAGTGATAATAAAGAGACTAAAGACAATCTTCAAAGGTGTTGCCGAGCCTGAAACGTCTTTCCTACACGGAGAGACCGGAAACTCTTATAGAGACATACGAGATACCCAACAGTCACTATGGCTGCCCGAATTCGGATCACATGTTCAGCTTGAACAAGATGCTCTACTTCGAAGCCACAGTCTGAAACTGAAGAAAACTAGATTCAATCTAAATCCACGGAAACATTTCCTGAGTAATAGGGTTGTCGATGGTTGGAATAAGCTGCCGCAAGAGCTGGTCTCTCGGCGTGTAGTCTCAATAATTTTTTAAAAATGGACTAGATTTGTTTTTGGAAAGGTTAAAGTGCGCTAACAACTAACTTTCGTTAAAATAGATTTAAGTAAATCAGCTTTAATTCGCTCGCTTAAAATAATAATAATAATGGCAAGGAGATGGGTGAGACAGTTCTATGAAGGTTGTGATAGTGATAAACGAAGTAGGCGTCCCCTTTTATGAAGAAGGAATACAAAAGACTTTGCCGCGCTATAAGTGTCCACGAAATGGTGGGAGTTATGTAGAAAATCAATCATACTTTCTGGAAATACGTATGTCGTATTTGCAAAAAATATTAGTCAACATATTAAAACGAAGCAATTATTTAGTAATGTTATTTGAACTTTGGGTCTGTTAGCTTAGTTTTCTAAGAAATGTTGTAGGTATCTGTGATGAAAGTCACAGTGAAGAAAAAGTTAAAATCAATTACTCCTAATTGGAATTTCACAAACAATCAAAAAATGTTTTTTTTTTAAAGATCTATTCAAATTAAATTTAACGTTTTCTGTGCTTCTAGGTATTGCTCCAGCATTTTCCAGCAGGGCTTCGAAATTTTAGGCATATAAAATAAACAAACAGTGTGTCATTAAAGACACCATTGCCTCAAAAAAACGCAATTAAAATTGTCTAAAAATAATAATGAAGCTAAGTAATGATTTAGTTTTATGTATTTAATTTTGTTACTGTTATTTACAATACACGAATCTGCTTTCATGCTCATGTCTCAACTTGCTAAATCCGTATTAAGTCGGGACTTCCAGATGAGTTAGAAAGCGAAATAATTCACACAAATTGGGCAAAAGCTAAAATAATTTAAAAGTAAGACAACTGACATTTTAGTTAGTAAAAATTATGGGGATAAATGAAATTAACACATAAGTAAAATTTAGAATAAACTCCAAACCTTGATATCTCAAATTTAATGTTTTGCAGACCTGTGCTTTTGACATTGAAAAAAAAACATTCGACAGTAAGAGAAATCCGTGAAATTACACAAAAAATTGTCATATAAATACTATACGTATCCTTTGATAAAAGGTAACCCGGTTGAAACAGATTTTTGATATCTCTGATATGTCTCGCCGAAGAAATTCACCAATGTTTGTTCTTCGAAG
The DNA here is from genome assembly GCF_059751315.1 of Micrasema longulum. Lineage (NCBI taxonomy): Eukaryota > Metazoa > Arthropoda > Insecta > Trichoptera > Brachycentridae > Micrasema > Micrasema longulum. Next base: position 372,167 of record NW_028278483.1, read on the forward strand.
TAAACTCTATCGTGGAAGAACGCCCACGAGGCCAGCGTGTACATAACAACACAAACTGGATTTAACAAAATAATCTGAAAGAAAAAATATAAAACAAAATGAAAGTGAAAATTATTAGTAGTCAATTAAAAACTAGTTTTATCAAATATGACACAGAAAACATAAAAACCCCACCACAAAACATACCAATGTGGAAGTCTAGACATTTACAGGGCCTATGACCTGTCACTGACAGATTTAAGTGATCTGTTGGCTGTTTCTTAGTATGGGCATAAGTACAGTACACTGCCAAGTAAACTATATAAATTTTCATAGTAAAAATATTAACAGTAATACAAAGAGACAGGGGATCATTGCAACATCCAACATTACATGTATCTATATTTTATTCAATACTAGTGCCCAAAGATCTGGCGAGATCGACTCTAGCAGACGACCTTCTTGTCTTGTTATCTGACACATGCGCTAATCTTTACTGCGCATATTTTGTTTTGCACGAGCTTTTACGCTAAATTTGTATGAAAAATATTAGATCTGGTAAAACCGTGGCTTGAGCGAGATATACTATATTTTTTTATTTTTTTTTTATTTTTTATTTAAATCTTAAAGTAGGGCACACATATCATACATATTGTTATGTGTGTTCTAATAATAACATTGCAAATATATTTAATTTATAAGTTGTTTATTGTCTTGACCATTATTTTAAATTTTGATATGTTTTTTTCTTCATAAATATTTTTTTCCATTTCGTAATACTTTTTAATTGCTTTAAATAAAATTGAATTTTGTGACTTTGCCTTTTTCCTAAATGGAAGTCTAATTTTGTTCTTTTCTCTAGTATTGTGATCGTGTTCATGCTGGTTCCGATCAATTTTTTTCCAAAATTCTGTGTGCGTTTGAGGGAGAAGACAACATACGTAATCCATGCAGTCCCGACGCACTCGCAGATATGCAGTTTGCTTGTAACCTCACTTTGAACATGCGTATTGACAGAATATTGGGAAAAAATATGTGATTTAGTTAAGAACAATTTGCGTACAATGTTAGGGCGCATAAAACAGTGGCGGATTTAGAAAGCGATGCCTGAGCTGTCATTGCACATGTTATCGCTCGTTTACACCACCATGTCAAAAATACATATGTTATAATATTATTAAACTTGACAAAATGCAAAGAAAAGTACTGCCAGTGTTTTTGGTCAGGAGCCGCCTGTGCTGTCCGCAAAATTTTCTAATGTAGATTTCTCGCTATATGGATATGAAGCTATTAAAAATATCGACATGTTCCTTAAAGGGGTGCGAATCCAACCATTTGTTTTTAAATGCAAACAAATATATTCACATGTCTTTTTGTCATTCGAGAGACCTCATTCATTCATCATACTCTATTGACGACACATTAATAACTGCTGTCAAAGTAAAAGGGCCACAGATAGTAGCGAGAAGCTTTATTCGGTACTCACAGAGAGAGGGAAAGGGACGAGTTTTGACGGAAACATATTTATATTGAAATAGCAAACCTGTGTACCGATGGACCAGTAAAACCAGCCAACGTAACTCGGATGTCTGCAGACAGAATACAATCCGTGAGTCACCAAAACATGATTCTCTTGTCTGTGAAATTGAACCTGAAAATTTAGACACATAAGTATTTACAAATTGCAAAAATTAAATAGCATAATGTTGTAATTTAGGATATATTTTTATTTATCACTATACTTTAATACTTTTATCTTAATAGCTTACATTAACTTTTTCTATTGCTCATTTTTTTTCAATGAGGCGTTAGTCACAAAAAAGTAATTAAATTATGTTATCATTCAATCGCAACTGTTGAAACAAGGTATGTGATAGTTTGAAACTTACACAGTGGTTGAAATTCTTCCTGGCAGTTAGCATAGCACCCTTCCTCATAATCTCTCCACCAATGCATACAGCAAGACCCAGTAAAGAAATTGTGAAGAATGTTTTAGATTCTGAAAAATAAATCATCGGGGCCCCGATTACAATTAGATGTTAACAGGGTTATCTTTGACTGTCTATAAAGAAAAACCGATATTTGTGTACAAAAATGATTATATTTGCATGAACATTTAAAGTATCTTTGTTAGTAACCTATGTATAATTGAACATGTTTAGAAGGAAAAATTGTATGCATATTCTGCTTTTCATACAGAAAACCTAATTTTACTTTGTAGATAAAATTGAAGATAAATGTTAACTTTCCATTGTAAAACTGAAGAACTTTTGTTGTTATTTCAATTTTTCCATTTATTGATTTTCAACCTACTCTTTGCGAAGTTAATATCATGTTTTTGTTTGTATATATTGTGAGTTGTGTACTTATTTAAATACATTTTTTCATAAAGTATAATAAAAAAATTTACATGTAGGATTTAGAGAATTGTTGTTAGGGAAGCTCCTACACCTGTTGCCTCCTGAGACCCTTAATCAGGCTCGCCTACTTCACAAGGCATCAGGTTCTCGCCGCCCTGAACGTCCATAGCTAAAAGTTTGTCGGCGTTTGTTCACGTCTGAAATATGGGAAGCGGACCTGACTGTAAAAAAGATACCAGTCTCGAAAATGTCACGTAAGCGATGAAACCGGTCACTGGTTATTCCAAATTTGTAGATCAAAGAACTTCCACAAAGAGTTTTGGCTAACAAACTTAAGTACGTTAGTTCAAGATTGGGAGCGCAGCGATGACCTCTGGGATTAATATTTAACTAAGTTGTTCATAATAGTAAGTAACCTGGGAAGAAGTACATCTCCAGGGCCCACTCCAGCCAGCTGGAGACAGCGGCTACCGCATACTGTAGGCTGTGGTTGAGGATGAAGGAGTCCACGGACAGTGAATCCGGGTTAGACACGGCGATGGCCAGGAACTCGCCGTAATGGAAGGCCGCCATCACCGCCGCGTACATGCCGAGCACGCGCCACCCGTCATTGAAGCAGGACAGGTACAACCCTGTCGCAAAGGCGCAACCGAGGAATGTGGACCGTATAGCAACCTGTTACATAAATTGATTAAAAAAATTATGGCTGTTTCCCTTTTATTTGTTTTAAAGCATTTTATAATTTAAGTTTCCCATTAAGTATAGACTTTTCATGGTACCGATCCTAATGTATGGGAGCAAAGTAAATAATTGGAAAAACAAGGATGAAAGTATGCTGAATGCTGTTAAAATACGATTTCCCAGGCGAATGTGTGGTAAAACTATGTACAATAGGTGCACAAATGTCGAGATCTGTAGATTACGCAAGGCTGAGGTAAGCATTATCGGCAAAATCAAGAAAGGAGTTCTGCATTGGTTTGGACATGTAGAGTGAATGGATGGAGAAAAAACGGCTAAAAGGATTTACAATGCGAATGGTGATGGATGCAGAAATTAAAGACGACCGAGAAAAAAGAGGCCGGACCACCGCACACCAGAGATTCTTCTGTGACATCTATTCTCAAAACTCAGAATTTTGCTGTTTTGGGCCCCAGTGGGGTGCTACGATTCGCATCCGTAGAGGAGAATAGGTGTTATGCGGGCGTCATATAGGCGTGACCTGGCTTTGTTAAACCGAATCATCGAAAGGGTCGAGAGTTTTAAATACCCGGGAGTATATGTTACAGAAAAGGGCAGCTTTCACAAAGAACTGTAGAAAAAAGAAAGTGAAAAAGAGTAGCAGACGCCACATTCAGCAGTGTGAAGGCTGTCTGTAGATCTCATATTTACTCACTTTAAAAAAAGGGTGCAAAAAAAATGTGTATATATATAAATGATACTAAGTTAAGTTTAAAAATGATTTAAAATAAAAAATAAAGTAGTTATTTTAAAAATAAAGTTTTAATTTTAATTAATGTACTAGTATGTAGTTTGTACCGTGTCAAAGTTGGCAGTAGATTCAGTATCATCATCATCACATGTCATCGTGTATTTGAATCAGGTTATGGTCCCGTGGCTAGTGTTGCGGACTCACGGGTCAGAGGTCCGAGGTTCGAACCCCACTCTACCCCAACTTGATTCCCACTTTCTAATAGTGAGTTATTTACAACTCGTTGAAAATGGCCCAAAATTCGAAATATTTGGGTAAATAAAAAGAATGCAAATATTTCCTTTTTTAAAAAAATATAGTGCCAGGAACCTAAAGCTGGGAGTTTAAAACCAAATGCAGCCTATACTATATAACGCCTGTCGAGTCAAACACTTAAATTATTCTTTCTCAGTATAGGCAAAAATGAATTTAGAAGGTTTTCAACAATATTTAGAGTTTGTCCAAATTTTTGTAGACAAGGACTGGATTCAACTCCCTGGGGAGCTGTTTATATTAACATATTACAACAGAGATGAAGAACATTGAAGAGAAGGTAATATAGAAGTCTAGGCATCTACAGAATGTTACACAGTGTGTAAAGTGGCCACTTAAACCAGCAATTGACAGGTCATAAGCCCTGTAGATGCCTAGACTTCTATATTACCTTCTCTTTAATGTTCTTCACCTCTGTTATAATATTTTAGAAGGTTTTATCAGCATACTGACGATGCCGTATTTTAACTTCGTAAAGAATGTTTCTGCCATGCCTGGGAGGAATGTAAATACGAAAATAGAGCCACAAACGAGTGTTTTCCACCCAGTGGCTTCTCTCTCAGGTGAGAATCGAGTAGAGATTAGTCTGCCTCGCTAGAACGTTTGCTTACGATGTCCGACGTCTCTGGCAGGAATAGTTATTTACTTTGTTTTGAATCAGGAAATATGGCACACATAAACATATTCTTATCTGTGCTCTAATAATAACAATGTACATATATTTAATTTATAAGTTGTTTAACACATATTTCCTTAATATTATGTTTGAACTTTGATTTTTTTTTCTTCTTAAATGTTTTTTCACATACCCTAATATTTTTTACTGATGTTGCTTTGATTACTGTGATATCCATGCATCTAAATAAGGTTATGAGATCAGAAAAATTGGCAGAAAATCACAATCAGCATTTGAAAGGTCAGATACGTCCACTTTCTACTACATCCAGCACAAATTAAACAAAAAAAATATATATTTTCACTACTTACATCGTATAAAAATCCTTTAAGATATATCCTTAAAAATATATTTATCACTGAAAAGTAAAGAAGAGGGCCCCAGAATATGGTTCCCCAAACTTTTGGCATCAATCCTAGGTACGCTTCCGTCAAATAAATGGAAGAAAATAGCAATGCCGAAGATGTAAAGTAAACGAGGCTCTGGTAGCCAATTTGTGTCATTTTGTACGTATTTTCCAAATATCACATCACGAACAATTTAAATCGGAAATAATAAAAAAATATATAACTTTCATTTTGTAGTTTTGTATTTTTGAGCAAAAAATACTGCAATTGACTGACATTAACACTAATTCTCATTAACTCCTAATAACCTCACATTTTGTTGTAGATTTTAGACAGTTCACTTTATAATGTTGCCAATACGCCAACAAAATATTTACCAACGGCTTTTATCGTTAATTAAGTACTCGATTTGCGGGAAAATATTATAAATAATTACATATTTAATCAAAAAAATGTATCAAAATGAACAATAATACTAAAATTGTCATTTTAATAATTCGAAATAAAGGAATTATTTTTATAAAATAAAATAAAAATATTTTGTGTTGCCACACACAAAAACACTAAAGTCCATGTTTCCATGACGATGTTTTGACAGGTTTTGTTGTACGAGCGATTTCAATTTCAAAACATATAGTTTGGCCGAAACAACGACGCTACATTGAATAATTTGCGAAATGGGTACGGATATTTGTTTTGCAACATCATTTGAATATCGTGAAACTTTGGTATGCCGTAATGTTCGATTATCTGGACCCTAATGAGGTCGCGGTCACACGCAATCCTGGGAGAGAACGTCATCTTCCGATTTAAAATATTTATGTTTTTACACCCACTGCAATTGTACAATCAATTCAGTTATTAGATGATTTTCGCCTATTACTATGCGGGAAAGCATAAGGGATTCAGTCCTGCGCTGATCTCGTCTGCCGAATGTCCGGCAACTATAGGTAGTGCTAGACATTGCGCATTTTGGGAATCCATTAACTAAATTAAGTGCTAATGTGATTGGTTTGGCGTGGTTTCAGATATGTAGTTGGGCGGAAGGGCAGAATGGACGATTCGCAATGCGGGGAGCAGTCTGCTTCCCGTGGACAATACATCTCGTGCATGAAAATCAACGGTGTTCCACTTTTACCCCCATTGGTAAGTTATGTAAATTACTCTCAATAAATTGTTTTTAATAAACAAGGAACCGGTGTACAGTCATTCCAGGTAACATTGGAATTCAATTTAACATTGGACAAAAACCTGACTTATATATGACTGATTACTTTCTAAAAGAATAAAAAAAGCCTTATCAAAATATATTTTTTTATTTGTGTGGTACCACCGCTCGAGCCCAAGAGTAAGTATGTTTGGGGTAATGGACACAAATTCATGTTTTTTTTTTCAAATGCTTGGATCAGAAGAGTATTTAATATCAAAAAAATATAGTTCAATGTTACCCGGAGAGATTTTTTAGTCAAAAATCAAGAAATTCGTTCATCGAAAATAAGTCCAAAGTTACCCAAATATCAATATAACATTGGACCACCCATAAAAACATAATTTAAAGTTATGTTTTCATGTAATTTTATAAATTTTGTGGTCAAATTTAGTTATATGGATCATTCAGAACACCAAATAATTCATAAATTTGCAGCTGGCTCAATCCAATAAAAAAAAATATTAGAAAAATCTTGTTGAAGTGGTCCAATGTTACCCGAAATGACTGTAGTGAATTTGTTATTATTTATTTATTGTATTTGCGGTATTGATTCACTGTTTAGTGAAAAGTAAACGATTTAGTTTTGGTTTGATGTTTAATTCGATTGATCAGTGATTTTTAGATAATTTACTAACAAATGTTGGAGTTTGAAAGAGAAATTAAATTTCTTAAGTATTTAACGTGATAGTCAAAGCAGAGTGGATAGAGTTGCCAATTTTTATTCTCCACCCTGTCACATGACTTCCTGCTTGGTTGCTATTTTTTTCTGAATCCAAAATGTTTTACACCCACCGTGGGTGGAGATATGACCCGATCGAAGTGATGAATAACATCAACCCATGTTTGAATAACCCGGCACCGCATGTATAAAGCCTCAAAAAATGAATTGAAAACGTGCAAAACAAATTTATTAAACATTTAAATACAGAACAAATAATCAATTTCTAAACCTTGTAGCTGCAGAAAAACACTACGGAATCAATTCTCTTAAAGATCGACAAATTTTTCAAGACGCAACGAAATTGATTTTACTTAATTGTTATCTCTTGTACGATTATTTAGAATATCCAGATTCATATTCAATAGTTTAAAATTCTACGGTCAATGCATAATAATCTTTACGAGCGGGTGAATCCGAAGATTAAAGATTAGTTAAAAACTAACCCTTGTATTATAAACATGTTGTCTAAGAAGCTAAAGTGTCTCTATTCGTAAAAAGGTGGCAATTATTTGTGAAATAGAACATGGTGCGAAAAATGTAGAAGTGTGTAAAAAGTTTTCTCTATCCTTATCCATAATGTCAACAAAATAAGAATGTTTTTTTATCTGCTTTTGAAATTTAGAAAGTGATATGTTTGTAAGCATTTAATATAATTTTCCCAAACAGTTTTATTTAAAAATTATCTGTATGAATTATGCATATATTTATTTGGTTTCTTAAGCTAGGGTTTCCTAGGACAGCGGTGCCCGTATCTTAACGGCCGTAGTGAACGGTGATGCGGTGGACAGCCGTCGTAACGGTGACTAGAGAGCGGTTTTATTTTTCAACGGTGTTATGAACACCGTTTTCCCAGGAAACCACTCTCTAATCACCGTTACGACGGCTGTCCACCGCATCACCGTTCATTACGGCCGTTAAGATACGGGCACCGCTGTCCTAGGAAACCCTAGCTTTAGTGACAATATGCAATGGCGATTGAATAAAAAACCTCTTTCTGATATAACAAGTAAATTCAGCCCGTCCCATCTTCCTCATAATAACTGAGTTTGATTGTGTATATATTTTGTATTATTTTATATTTACTTTCTGTTTTTCCATTTTCTCTTCCTTTCCTGTTTCCCATCCCATTTGCTTTAACTCCTGGTGAACTGTGTGTTATGTTTTCTATGTTATTGTTCATATATGAAACCCATAATTGGTCTAGTAATATTGGAATATCCAGCGACCGGTTTCATCGCTATCGCGACATCTTCGAGACTGCTATCTTTATTAAGAAATTCAATGTATTTATACAAAACGTAAGGATAGATAATTCAAAATTATATGAGAGTAAATTAAATTAAATTATTTTAAGCGATAAAACCGGTCACTGGATATTCCAAATTTGTGGTTTGAAGGATCAGTGGTCTTCTAAAATAAATTACAATGAACTTTCATCAAGAACTTTCACTTACAAACTTAAATGTTTTAGTAATATTGTATGTTTTGTTACTTTGTATATTTTCTTTAAATTTGTATGACTGTGCTGACTTCATTAAATAAATAAATAAAGTAAAAAATGGGGCATTGCATTATTACACCAACCTCGATATAAATATGAATAACGTGAATATGCTCACACAAGTATTGTAGTGGAAGATGTGATTTGAGAACTTTTAAAATAGGATAACCTCTGCATTAAAGATAAATCACTGAAAATGTTGACCCTTATTCTTATGTATAAACGTATAAAAAGTGACGTGGTGGGATTTTAGTTGTAAAAAGTTATATTTTGCGAGTGTAATTTAGTATTTTAACTCATTCGCCGCGATGCTCACATATTTATTCATGTATTATACGGCACAAGTGCCTTTTACAATATAAGAACATAATGAGTTCAGTTAGATATACAAAAATAAAAAAACAATATAGTCTGTATAAATATATGTATGTTTGTAAGCGCCTATGATAGCACTACTGCGCGGTGTTCACAGCATATGTGAGTAATTTATTATCAAAAAAGTTCGTAGCTTAAGTATTCATCAAGTATAGAGGTAATCAATTCATGGTTACTAACAAAATAAGCATTTAAACTAATAAATAAAATTTGACAATTTTTAATGCGGGGATTGGGTTTAAAAAACAGTAATAGTATCTACCTATATCGATAAAATTATTGTTCTAACAGTTAAAATTTTGAGCACGGGAAAAAGTGAATTATTTTTGTTTGCAGATGACGGAGGAATATCGCCATGAAATGAAATATTACAAACAGCTTGCACTGGCAGTGGAGCGCCGCATATCCGACCTCACCGTCTGCCTGGACGACAGCACCATCTGCTCCAATAACCTCCCCAGTGACACCGAGGAGTGCTTCGACGCCACCAACATGTCCTACGACTATATTCCGGACAGTGACAAGACCGTGTCCCGCTCGGAGCAGCTCACCGCAGAAACTGACAATTCCGAAATCGGTAAACCCGAAGAGGTCTTCGAGAGCAACGACTTCGAAAGCTTGAACTCGCAAGTTACCATTATTGATGCCAGTGCCGAACTGAAAAATGATCGACAACATGTTGCAAAAGAAAATGAAAAGGCTCCTGCCTTGAAACAAGCGGCCAGGTCTATCGATTTAGATAACGCGGCTCTACGTAATGCCAAGTTATGGACTGTAAATGTCGCAAATCATAAGTCTTCCAAATCCAATTCCAGCGAGTCTTTGACTAAAAAACCGAACTCTTACACGAAATCTCCTTATGCTGCGAAAAATGTCTTTAATGTATCGACGTTAGGTAACAGCACATTCAAAAACACTACTCAGGTCATTTCTCAAAATAATCCGCTGAAAAGGAAAAAAGTTTCGCCATTGAAAAAAGAAAACATATCTCCCGTTTCTATCTACAAAAATACTCCAAAAAGTAAACCCGGCAGAGCATACGAAACCCCTATGTCGCACAAGTCTAACATTACTCAATCCCGCAAATTATCACCGTCTAAGAATATTACCGGGTCTTTAAATAACATATCTTCCGGTCTCATCTCTCCACCTAAGCTTGTCCGGCAAAATTCTTACACCCTCGAGTCTCCCAGCCCCTTGCTCCTCGCCCACCTCGAAGTCCAGTCTATCACTTCCGGAATCGACGTCGGCTCCATATCTATGTCCGAGTCTACCAGCAACTTGTCCCGCGTACCTCGAGATGAGACTTCCGGCTGTGACATGGAACGCTCGCCATCCGTCGAATCGGATATCAATTCTTTATCCCTCGGCGATCTATCGTTTCATATTGATGATACTCCGAAGAGCAGTCACTCTAAAATGAGAGATGATCCGGATATAAATCCCAATTCAGAAATCAAAGCCTCGAATAAGGATATTAGTAGCGACCCGAACCCACCTTCCCATACGTCTTCCACAAAAACAAAAAATATTCGTAGCCGACTGTTTAAAGAGACTGAAAGTAAAATGGTATCGGGAAATAACGCTCTTGCGGAGTTATCCTTAGTCGCTTGCGGTGCTAAAACATCCGTAAATAACGATAAAATGACTGCGGATAAATCGGCGGGAGACGCGATCCAAAATGAATTTGAAAATAAAATTGTTAGCAATGGGATCGAAATACTTTCTGATTTAAAATCTGATTCTTCCAAAGATAGTCAGAAAGTTTACTTCGACTTTATCTTGAGGAAGTTTCAAGAGGACCATGAAGAGAAAATGATGGCTTTGATACAAAAACAAAACGAAGAACAGATCCTTCTGAAAAAAACTTTTGAAAGTCAGCAAAAGGTTTTGTTGGATCAGTTTAACACAGCGTTTTCTAACACTTCCACTAATAAGTCTAGAAATATAATACCTACCAAAACAAAGACTACCTCTAATATTACTAGATCTAATAAGCAAGATGAAGTTGGCAGTAAAAAAGGACAGCAAGTATCCAGCAAAAATGTCGCGCAACCTGTCGGCGATAATTCCTGCGACAGCACGGAAAAATATTTAACAATCAGCGCTGACATTCTTAATACGTCTCGTCGCCTGTTAATCAACAGGAAGACTGTTAACTTATCGCCCACGGATATTCAGTGTGTTAATGTCATGCCGGAGCAGTCCAATAATCCTTGTATGTTGAATGAAAGAGAGACTCACCCCGGTGGCATGTCCGCATCGCATTCCACGTATCGCAGGAGTTATTCCACGGAGAACGGGCGAAGGGATCCCCATACTCCATCAAAAATGTATATGTATATGAATCAATCCCGCAATGATTCGGAAAAATCGTATCAAGATCACAATGAAACGATCGATGATTTGTTACAAACGGGCAGGACAAACAACACGCTGGACGATTTAAATTTTACATTTTCTTCGGATGATGGCGCCCATACCAACAGGTTGTACACGGATGGAAATAAAAACGAATACTATTCGAATTCGAAACAATTTAACGATCACGAAAAAGGGGCTAAACTCAAAAGTGCTCGGAGTAAGATTACGGAAATCCAAAAAAATTTGGCTTCCCAAACACTCAACATGACGAGAAGCCTGCACCTGGAGGATGATTACGCGGATAATGAATATAGGATAGCAGATCAGACTGTCTCTCTCTCGGCCATCGATGTGATGTCTGATAATTACCCGCGGAATTTTGCCGACAGAAATCACTTGTCCTTGAATCTCACAGAAATAAACAAGCCGAGTCGCAAGACCTCGCCGGTGGTCAAAAGGAAACACAAAACTCCCCAAGAATTAGAAAAAGAGGTAGGGTCAAATGATATCAACTATAGTGCTTTTTATGTGCAAATATAAATATTTAATGTTATAACCTTTTTAAATTCTACATATTTATTTAATATATTTTTTATTATTAATACCTAACATGAATTACAATTTTTATGGTTAAAATATAATATATTGGATTTATTATCATTATGTTGTGGATTATAAACTTTTTCATATAATATGCTTCTATTTTTTTATCGACTTCTATTATGTAGTGCCGTTCGTCATCCAGAACATATTTTATATATGTGAGAGACAACATTTCTTTTTTCTCGACTAATTAACAACCTCTCACAATTGACATCAGTTTTGTCACCAAGGCGATAACAAACACTTCTCACATAATATATAAAATATGTTCTGGATGACGAACGGCACTACATAATACTAAAGTTTTACCTACCATTAAAACTCTTATTATGTTGCCTTCGTCATCCAGAACATATTTAATTACTGCTTGGTGAGATTAGAATTGACAAAAAATTGTGCATGACGCCAACTGCCGGTGACAAAACAAACGACCAATCACAGAGCATATAGATGATGTCATCCCAGTGTTGACAATATAAGGAGAATGGAAGTTAATTTAGACCACTATGGACAAGAATCGAAATGTTGTCTCTCACATATATAAAATATGTTCTGGATGATGAAGGCAACATAATAAGAGTTTTAATGGTAGGTAAAACTTCAGTATTATTTCATTACTAAACCTGTTAAATATTTAGAAGATCAGCAATCTACCGTGCTGGATTTAGATATGTTATTATATGCAAAGGCACTGGAAAACGCCATATGTACCATCTTTTGATGTATAAATAATCCTGTAAATGTATTTTAACTCACTTTTTTGCATTTATGTATGTCCCAGTAGGAATGAAGTACATATACACGTGGAAAAGTGACATTTTATTTTTTATTTTAAAGGTTATTTAATAATTCAAAAACCAACGCAGTGAATGCCAGAATATTAAATCACATTATATTGCTGTCTAAACAAAAATATGTGTTCAGAATTTTAAAAGAATTAGAAAAATGTCTTACCACACAATTCCAATGATATAAATAAATTTCTCAATATGATGGTAAAAAGTGAAAATATTTATGCATTACTATAGCTGGAATTGAGTTAAATATATACAACTTTTATCAGAATTTTAAGCTGCACCCATGGATATCAAACGTCAATTTTGGTGTTTACATTAAAAATTCTCTTATACAACGTTCATGAAATCAATGGATTTCACACAAAATTCGACTTTTTTTACGAATCGTTATTTAGGTTTACATTAAGGTCAAACCGCACTGCAGTGTTGCTATGCGTCAGTTGAATGGAGTGTAGCGCGGCTGTAGTACAGTTTGTTTCATCCAAAACAGTGAAAATAATATTTCGTATGCTGCAACCTGCCGCCCAGTGTCGTTCTAGTGTTGTTTGACCTCGCATGAATTAGGTATTTTACCATCGATGTATCAATGAATTACACAAAAAATGTCTTCTTGGAATTTTCTTATAAATATTGAGACTAAAAATTTTACTCGGAATTCGTCGTGCCTTATTTTCTTATATTTTTTTATCAAAAAGATATTTCAAATTTACAAAAAATGAGAATAAATAAATGAACAATAAAAATTAAAACAAAGGCAATTTTTAAAGGTCTTACTTATACATAAGTTAATGCAAAATGAGTGAATTGGGGAAGGGAAAATTATAACATATTTATTGTTATCGTTCTTATAATATTCAGTAAGGAGCTTCAGAATAATTGAATTAATTTACCTGTCTTGTGTTTGATTCAATCTAAGTTCCGGAACCTAACATGTAGGTAGTAAACGTGAAGCAGCGTAAAAAGGCGTGACATTCAACTTTGAATTCACAGTAAACTGGCATAGACAGTTAGTCTTTTTTACTCTACTACGCATTTTGCACGGCAATGTACACGCGACAGCGCTCATTTTTGGGAACATAATTTCAAAATACCATTCTGTGAAGCATCATCTCTATTTAATTATACCTCAGTATAATGTTTTCAGTTTTCCAATTTTAAATTAATGACAACTTTTTCTAAAATATTATTTATGATTTGTATTGCGAAGTGTTGACTTTGCGGTTATTAAAATAAAACAACACAGTTTTTAAACCCTTTTTATTTTATTACCGACGAAGCTACGCAAACTTCCTTATCAAGATATAATTAAGTTATTAATATAATCCTTTTTTTTTATTTTTAACAGTGTCTACTAAATACTAAATCTAAACATGCGGAGGTGGTAAGTCAAATCTTTGTGTCATGTACTATTTTGTTTTTGTGAAGTGAGCGATGAGGGGGGTGAAATTCGATCTTTGACAGGAGTGAACAATAGGAAATATATTTTTATTTTTAATTAAAAATATTCTCTGCTCAAAAATACCTTTTTTTTTACATACGAAAATAGCCCTAAATTTTTTTTTCATTTAATGTTTTTTACCATTTTGTGTTCTACTACTACTACCATCGCGCCATTTCTCCGTAGGGGTAGACAGAGAGAATGGACCGCCACACATGTCTATCCTGGCATATATTCCTAGCTTCTTCCACATTCATACATCTTTTCATACATGCCCTTCGGTTCTGTCTGCTTTTGACATGACCTGAAAATTTTGGTTTATCTGATCATGCCATGTCTTCCTTGGTCGTCCTCTTCTCACGTTGCCGTTCATTTTGTCATATATACTCGTTTTATCATTTTTTCGTCATCTATTCCTTCTACATGACCAAACCATCTCAGATACCCTTTTTTATTATACTTGACTCAGATTTACACTCTCGCCTGATTTCATCATTCGTAACCCTGTCATACATTGATTTCCCATACATTCGTTTAAGAGATCGCATTTCAACCGCGTTCACTCGGCTTTTATCCTTCCTCTGCCAATATTGTGTTCTCATTTCATTAAAACCAACTGCTTGAAGTAAAATGAAGTAAATTTTTATTTAAACATTAAACTATATGGTCTTTATTATCACTTTAAAAAAATGCATTTATTTATATATCTAAATAGCTCAAAAATAGTCTTATTTAAAAATATAAACAATCTATATTTGTTATCTTTCAGTTGGTTCGAAGAAATTGTACAAAATATGAATGTACAAAAAAAAAATGGAAATGTAGTTTTATCAAATAACAGAGAATATCTCTGGTTTTTGACTGTATTAGAATTGGGTTTACAACCTTAATTAGACAATAAATGTATAAAAAATATTTGTAATTTTTATGTCTGATATACGCTATTGGGAATATATAGATGAATTATGATGTTTTGTATGTGTAGATCCGAGCAGCCAACACGATAGTGGCGTACTGTAGGGGTTACTTGACCAGGAGGTTGATGAGAACGGAGCGAGTGGAAACCACGGTGCAGACTATAAGGGACACTCTCATGTGCGCTCTGCAGCTGCACAGGGACGAGGCGGGCATTCGGGGAGCAGATGTGGATCTGCACAGAAGGCTTATACAACAGGTAATATGATGAATGTAAACTAGAGTACAGAATATACAGCATGAGGCAGGCAAATTTGCATTTTAAATAATTAACCCTTTGTTTATTGTATTTTGAAATAAAAATAGTGGGCACAGTGATTATTTTCATATGAATAATTAAAAACATTTTCAAGAGGAAGGTGAGAGATTTTTTATTTCTATTAAGGCTGTGGTCTGGTAAAACGAACACAAAATTAGGAAATCATACGATTTTGCCATTTTAATATATAATTACTTTTGGACCGGCAGATTACGCCATTTCAAATTTAGACTAAACTTAGGTATCTGAGATCTCAATAAAGACTAGGTATTGAGCTAAAATTTGCCGTAATAATTTAAAGATAATAAATTGAACATAAAAGTGGCCAAAGCCAAATTTTAATTTTTTGATTTTGAAAAGAAATACAAGCATTTTAAATTACATACATTTTTGTGACTTATTCCTTTATTTCTACTTAAAATTATGCCTTCGGTAAAACTTAAAAAAAATAAATTATTGAAATACTTTAGTTAAAACCTTTTTTATAGAATTGTATTCTCTTTTTTTGAAAAAAGAAGATAATTCTGGTTGTAATATTTAATTTAAAACGATATCTTTTTGACTTTTTTATGACCTTTAGACCAGCCCTTACCGAAAACGATTATAACAGGTCAATCTAAAAGTAATTATATTTTAGTTACATAAAACTTTTAAGTATATTTTTTAACAGAAATACCTTTAAAAATATTGTTTTTATCTACTTTATATTTTTTTTTTATTGCGCAATTAAAAAAAAACATTAGTTTTAAAATGAAAAATCGTATGATTTCCTAATTTTGCGTTCGTTTTACCAGACTAAAGCCTTAATATACATTTTTTGTAAGATTTTTCAAAATGGACTCACAGAGCACACTAATATTCAAAAATAAATTGAGTATATTGTCTTAATTTTTTTATTTTTTTTAAAGGAAAAAATAAATATTTGCGTTCTTATAATTTACCCAAATATTTAATTTTGAGGGCCATTTTCAACGAGTTGTAAATAACTCACTATTAGAAAATGGAATCAAGTTGGGGTAGAGTAGGTCCGTAGAAAGGTCCGTGGTTCGAATCACATTGTTTGCAGTTATTTGTTCGACCACAACCCGATCTTTTGTTACAATAATTGTGTTTTCTTATCTCTTTGTTCATTATTCCTTCGACTCCTCGGGACAGTAAACAGGGGCTGCCAAAATATGTTTGAAGAAAATTGGTGTATGAGGTGTGATTAGAAATTAATGGGGATTTTTAAATTTGGTGGGTTTGGAGAGTCCGATTGTCAATTCATTTTCAATATAAATATACACATGGATTACTGTATTAGTCCACATGTGCACTCTAGTATCAAATAGATCTTTTAAAAAATTTAACTAAATTATTTTTGTCCATTGATTTTACATCTAGAACCTTAAATTTTTTCAAATAATTGGGCCGTAAAGTAAATTAGCTAGTAAAATTGTTTTTTTTTTCATGACTAAAGAATCAATACGATACAAGAGTACGTCCTTCTTTCCCAGATAACCTCGGCCTGCTATGCCCTGCACGACATATTCATCACAGCGGATCCGGTGGAGCGAATGGGGCTGATACGGCAGGACCGCGAGAGGAGGGCCCACCGCGCCTCCCTGGCCGGCGTGTCTCCGCAACATCGCCAGCTGTCCGCCACCACCCAGAGGTTCATCAAACGGAGGCTGTAAGCTCTATGCATATCCACATACATCAAAACATTTTATTTCAACTCATCGGGAACTGTGATTGATTTCTAAACTAATTTTTTTATTTAAATTTCCCCGGGAAAACTTGTAGTGTTAATTTTCATATATTTAAGAAAGGCGACAAACTGGACCCCATAAACTACAGATCTATTAGTCTTACTTGTATCATCTGTAAGTGCATGAAGAGATATTGTCAAAGATTTAAGGGAGTTTCTACAGAAAGAGCAAATTATAATCCAAGAACAACATGGATTTGTCCCCAAGAGATCTACTGTCACCAATTTGTTACAATGTTTAAATATCTGGACTGAGGAATATGACAATCACAATCCATTGGATGTACTATACCTTGACTTTTAAAAAGCATCCGATCGTGTTCAATTAAAAGACTGGTCAAGAAGTTGGAGCGCTCGGGTATCCGTGGTAAGCTACTAAGATGGATTGAAGCTTTCTTGAACAATCGTATCTTTCAAGCAAAAATAGGCAACACCTTATCTACAGAACATAACGTACTTAGCGGGCGTTCCGTAAGGCTCAGTCCTCGGCCCGACCCTCTTCATCCTGTACATTAATGATCTCAAAACAATCGTAAAATCTCAATCCAGTATCTTTGCAGAAAACACCAAACTGTTCGCAAACCCCCTTCTATACTCCGGACAACTAATTCAGGATTTGGACCACATCAATGAAAGGACCAAAAACTGGCTAATCTCGCTAAACGTTGAAAAATGTACCGTTCTTCACATAGGCAAAAACAACTCTACGTGTACTTATCTTTCGGGTGGTTTCCAACTCAAACGCATAATCATATCAATGGATTTAAAATGGGAAGCTCAAATCACATAATTATTTATTTGATTAAAAAGGCATTCCAAAATATTAGTCCAGAGGTATTTCTTAAAATATACAATACCTATGTATAACTTTTATTGGAGTATGGATATCGAGTATGGAGTCCCCGCTTTACTAAAGACATCGAGCTATTGGAAAAAGTCCAAAGATGTGCTACAGAAAATCCCCAAATTACTCAAAAGGATGCCTTACCACGTTAGATTAAAAGCACTAAGACTTACATCTTTGGAATTACGACGGAAGAGAGGGGACTTGATAGAAACTTATAAGGTACTCAATAATTACTATGACTGCCCCCTGCATGAGATGTATCAATTAAATCCCAACACAAATTCACGGGGTCATAACTCCAAGCTTAAGCCAAGAAAAACTTCCATTCTAGCAGGGTAGTTTCAGACTGGAATAAATTGCCAAGTCTAGTTGTCCATTCCATTTTGGTCAACCACGTCATAAACCGTTCGGATGCTTTTTCGAAGGAAGAAGAACTTGGACAAAAAGCAGTACACGATTACGCGCATCAGCAAAGGCCGCCTGCCTATAACGAATAGTAATAATATTTACTTTGTTCTTTCAGGGAGGGAATGTCTCGCAGTCATTCTGGAGTATTTACCAGCAGGTCTTCCCGCAGTTCATATCAGTCTTCCTATGCCATGACGCGCTCTCATTATGGTAAGAATAATCTAATTTAGAAAATAGTCCATATGACACTGGAATTGGAACTGCAACATCTACATCAGTATGCTGGTGATTACAATGAATGCTTTTCGTAGATCAATGCCTCCGAAATGAATTCACTTAGCGTGTGATGCTATTAGCATTATGGACGAAATTATGTAAAGGTTTGAAGTATGGGAACAGTTGGCATATAAAAGATAGAGGAGGAGCAGCTAAAAATATTTATAAGAAGCTGCCGAAGATTGAGAAAGACTTGGCACAATCAAATCCCACAAATTCTTAAAAGAGTAAACATGTCAAAATTATTATTATTATTTTAATGGATAAATTATATAGCGCCATTTTCGTAATAAAATACCTCAAGGGCGCTTTACATGGTGATTCTATTGTTAAGTTAATTTAATTGAAGCTTTTAAATTTGTAATTTAATTAAAATAATTTATTTTGTTGTCACGTGCTACGAATTTATTCAAATGATTTAGAGAACAAGTGGGTTAAAAGTCAACAATGTTTTGAGTTTGTCCAAATTTTTGTAGACAAGGACTGGATTCAACCCCCTAGCAAGCTATTAATATTAACATATTACAACAGAGATAAAGAACATTTTAGAGAAGAAAATTTAAAATCAAAGTGACCACTTTAACCAACCAATCACAGGTCATAAGCCCTGTAAATCCCTAGACTTCCATATTCCCTTCCCTGAAATGTTCTCCGTTGTAATTTGTTAAATTCTGTCTCCCTACACCTACGGAAAATGGCACGATGGTTTTTTTGTTTATTTAATGATAAGTGGAATGGCATTCGAAACTCTCTTGTACATTTTCTCTACAATCATAACCTTATTTATTTATTTTTATTTTTAAATTTGTTTAGGCCTTTTCAAGGCTTATGACCTGTCATTGGCTGGTTTAAGTGGCCACTTTACACACTGTGTAACATTCACCATTCTGCCTATGTTTGGACATCCACGTTTCCTCAGTTTTTTCATCTGTTGACTTTTGTGAAGTAAAAGAGCTGAAACCTTTATCATGTGGGTGCGATTCATCCGGCTGAACCAATCCAGCCAGTCTGCAAGCATTTGGACATACTCGAAACATTATTGAATTAATTTTATTTTATTTATTTATTATCATATTCCATACATAAAATTATACATGTATACAGAGTTGCTTTGACTATCTAACTAGAAACAATAAATAAAGGTAAAAAACATAGTGAAAAACATAGTAAAATACATGGCAAAAAAACATAGTAAAAATCTATTAAAAAAATAAAAGACATTGTTAAAACATAGTTAAAACCTAATAAAAACTGTAGTAAAAACAAAATACATAGTAAAAAAAATATATGTGCATGGCAACAAACATTAAAAAAAACGTAGTAAAAAATTGTATACCTATGTATCGTACAATAAAAAAAAAGTAAATATATCGTTAAAAAATATAGTAAAAACAGAGTTAAAAGTAATGAGGATCTTCAAAAATTCATTCAATAAAAGAAAACTAAACATATAAAATTACAATTCAAATAAGAACATGTGTTGGCCATCTAACAGCCACCCATTCCCACCTAATGGTGTATAGGACACTCTGATCGCTGTGTATCGGCGATCATTTGTAATATAATGAAGAATAGGTAGATCATAATAAACCACACTATTTTTATGAATTACACTGCTCCGTTTTTGTTAGTTGGCCGAAATTCATATTTGGTCATAAGTCCGCTATTTTTTAGGCTCGATCCAAAAAGCTTAATGAATTTTTATATCATCGGTAATTGCAGAGCAGAGTGACCATATCCGTGGGACATCAGCCGACAAAGGAAGGAGAAGTTTGACTGTCGCCGGAGACCTGAATCCCAGGAAACCGTGGCGGTGAACATGCATCACCAAGTTTTTGGTCAACCCCTGTTTGCTGGTCAGGGCGTCATATTCTCCCGGCATCGCTGCCATCCGTCGGTCTACTGTGACGGGTCCGCTTCGCTTAAATCTCACTCTGAAAGCCCGGGTCTTGGATGAACCGGCATATCAAGTAAAGAGAGAGTGCTTTAACTTTGTGACTACGGGCCTAGGATAAAATGTAAAAGATAGACACAACTTATTTTAACATCTGATAGATGTCAAGACGCTGTTCTGATATAGTTGTTATTTATCGTTCTTATTACATACAAATATTTATTTGTATGTAATTATTTTATTCCACTCATTAGTATTAATTGATAAGTAAAAAATTGCAGTATAAATATGTAGCTCGATTTATATAATGAATGGAATTCCTTTAGATTTTCTGAAACAGAATTCAGGTTTATCCTAGGCCTTAAAGGTAACCGAGCTCCCAATACTCAATTTGTATGTAATAAAGTTAGTATTATAATCACAGTTCATTGTATTTTAAGATCTGCCTGATTTTAATCGGTGTCCAGTTCATTTATAAGAAAAATCTGAAAAAATGAAATTTTACAGTTGCATATAAAATTTTCTTCCCTATTTAATTCATCGTTTCTCTTTCCACATCTGGTGGTGCATCAAATCCAGCACATTTTGATCATCTGTTACGTGATGTAAGGTGATCAGTCTTAAACTTCAGGTCCCCGTATGGGGACAATAAAATATTGCAGCGAACCACCCAAAAAATAAATATTATCCCGCTAAGAATCCAGCCCGAGACCTCGAGCATGGTTGGCAAATTTTCTAACCACTTCCCTATGAGACGGATAGATCTCCACTCGATTACCTTTTTTGGGGTTTTTTTTTAACCTAAAACACTGTTATGAAATCATTAAAAAATCTATAATATTGTCGGGTTTCTGGCACAAGTTGGTAATTATGTGCAAATTTATAAAAATTAGATTTTTTCATAACTGGCCTCAAATAATCTTTGTTTGAAAAGTAACTCAAAATATGTTATATTTTATAAATACAAAATATAGTATATTAACTCACGGTTTTCTTTGAATTGTTGATTTGAATTGAGATAAGCTTTTAGTTTTTTAAAGCTCTTTTAAGGGTAATGTCTCAGAACTAGTAAAATGTAGTAAATGAAAACTAGTAAATGACCATTATGAACATTGAGATTTTTTTTTCATTATTTCTAAACTTGTAAATTAAACAACAATATATTTAGAGTTTGTCCAAATTTTTGTAGACAAGAACTGGATTCAACTCTTTGGGGAGCTGTTAATATTAATATATTACAACAGAGATGAAGAATATTTTAGAGAAGGTAATATAAATAAAGGTTTCAGCTCTTTAACTTCACAAACATTAACAGATGAAAGAATTGAAGGGATAAAGATGTTCAAATATAAGCAGAATAGTGAATGTTACATAGTGTGTGAAGTGGCCACTTAAACCAGCCAATGACAGGTCATAAGCTCTGTAGATGCTTAGACTTCTATATTACCTTCTCTAAAATGTTCTTTATCTCTGTTCTAGTATGTTAATTGTAAATTGAAGATGTTTTGAATGGACTGGAAGGTCAATAAAAATATATCTAGACTATCTGATTTATTCATCTATGCATTTATATATGTCACGAAGATTATTCAGATCTTTTCTGTAAACTGTATATTCTTATTAAATACGATTAAGAAGCGAGAATATATATAATATCCAATGGACATGATATATTTATACGTATATATTATTGTGATTAAATATCCTCATTAGTTTTATTGCTATATTTAATTGTTAAGCTGTTTTGTTTATGTATTGTTTGTATGAAAGAAAAATAACAAATTTCAATTCGTTGCTATTATTTAATGATAGAAAGATTCAAGTTGGGAGATATTTAATAGTCTTATTTCTCAAAAGAAATTACCCAAAACGTATAAAAAAATAAATTATAATCACTTTTCTCTTCAGTACTGCCCAGACCGTGCCTAACCTAACCGGCCATAAAATTCCCGTGAAAAAACGAATGGCCCCACAGTTTGGACGCGGTATTTATTTCACTAATAATTCCGGATATCTATAAACAATGATAGGCAGAATTGATACTCTAGATTTTGTTTTACAACTAATTATGTTAAAATGTCACATGGCCTTACTGTTTTGGCAAAAACACTTTTTTCTATTGAGTTGTACTTATCAAGAGGTTAAACATAAAAACAATACTTTTTATTAAAAGTATTTTAAAATGAAACAAAAAGCAATGGTTCTGTACTTGCCAACAATAGGTTTCTGTTATTTTTTCAATCTCTATATAAAGAGACATATAAACATTAAGTATGTAATTTTATTTTGATGGCTTATTGTAG
Source organism: Micrasema longulum (assembly GCF_059751315.1). Classification (NCBI taxonomy): domain Eukaryota; kingdom Metazoa; phylum Arthropoda; class Insecta; order Trichoptera; family Brachycentridae; genus Micrasema; species Micrasema longulum. Next base: position 394,991 of record NW_028278483.1, read on the forward strand.
TGATCGAAATAATTTTTTTAGGCTTGACATTAGTACCTACCGTATAAATTCTGTTGAATAATATCCATTTTTTAAAATGGCTTCCAGTTAGAATTGTTCAGATATATTGATATTGTATTTACATATTGAGGAAATTCAGCCCTATGGGAAATTGGATACAATTTTTTTTTCTTGCGCGCGTCAAAATTGGAGCATTAAATTGTACGGCAAAGTTTCTTGAAAATGTACAAAAAATATGTATATTTTTTAAAAATAAAAACAAACTGCTTTGAACTACGTCACTAGTTAGATGATAAGAGAGCTGTGAAGATATCTGGTTTACTTACTGTCAACGTACCAATCCGCAGAACTGACCGAGAATAAGCGGAAGAGAACCTCTGCATCACATGCGGAGTAATTTCAGAAATACAAAACTTATAAAAATCATATCGCTGATAATACGACATATAAAAATTAAATACATATTTTTTGTCTAAGTTTAATAAACAAATAATAAAAAATAAAATAACCACTGAACTTCCTCATTAGTATAATTTCAATCGTCAGACTACACCAGCTCGGAAACGAATATAAAGAAATTGAAATGTTTTGTTTTCCATTGTCAGTTTTTAGAGTAAAAATTATAACGGCAATAAAATCAAAATAACTCGCATAATTCTAATGCTGTAAAAATGGACTTTTCCTTTTTGCTTACCTAAACTTAGTAATTAAATATCTATTCTAAGCTTCAATTTTGCGCCTAAAACTGTTATAACTTTTCAAACACATTAATTATGTACGTACTTTTATGCAGTATTTCATCTTTACTTATGTATATCTATAAAGCATAATGTCATTCGATACTTAAAAAATAATCTGTTGTTTTAAGATAAAGTACCTACACATTAACTTGTTATTCCATAATACTCCTGAATTTAAATTTTTTACCTGTTATTTAAAAGCCCTCTGGGCTTACATAGATAATAAATAAATAAATAATATTCTCATTTTATAACAGATAGATCTCTCTTCCTGGTAATACATTGGTTTATTTTTCAATAAATTTATAATATGTACAAAGTAAACGCTTTAACTATGCATTTAAATGAATTTCTGCTGTTTCTATTTTTTTTTATACATGTATTTGTTTAGATTCAATTTTACCGCCGCTACAACATTAAGTGCCAAACTATTATTTTCTTTACATAAAATTAAATAACACCACTTTGATATATATAGTTAAGTGATAAAAATCTAACAATGCATTATTTTTGAATAGTAATTTTACAGATAAAATACCTTTTTATGGACTATTTTTGCACAGTGAAATTTTTGCAATAAACATATTTTTTTTTACAAATGCATGCGACAAATTATTTTAAAAACTGTTTTGTGCAAATTAATATCTATTTTATATGAAACTAATGTTGAATGAAAAAAATGTTTTAAATTGTTTAAATCAATCTACTACACTTGACATCAGCTGGAAACTGCTAGATTATAAGAATTATTTTTTTTAAAATTTAATTACAGAATAATTGCAAATATCATTTCAAAACAAAAAAACAATTCTTGGTGCAAATTTTGTCTAATTTCATTTTTTTCTTAAAACGAATAAATAAGAAACAATATTTTTTAGATTTAATGACATTATTTAACGTTTAAAATTCTATGGTTTGGATCTAAAAGGGCCGATGTCAGATTTCATATTTTTCTTATCACCATTTTGAAGAGGGCCGATGTCAATAAAAAAACTTGTATATTTTTAGTATTTTACTCGCACATGCATGTGTGGTAATGTTTTTTTAATTAATATTTGTTATCAAAGACGTCAAACGGTTCATTATAACGCCACAAAATGGCTAAATATTACTCTTCTGTAATATTACAATTTACGACATTGGCTCTTATTAATCCAAGCCACAAAACTAAAAACAAATTTTAACAAGAAAAAAATGCCAGAAGAGTAAAGGATGGAATGGAAATATTATGTCGGTTAGATATTGCCAAAAAATGTCCACCTGTCAAGAATACCGAAATATGTACTAATAAATCAAGCAGATATTTTTTATATTTTATCGTACCATAGATTAAGTTTAAATTATATAATGTGATGAACAAATACAGCCAATCTTGTCAATTGTTTTTACTGTTGCATTTATATGATTTTCTATAGAGAAGTTTTATCGATAAGTAATAATCATGTATTTGTGTTTATTGCTGCTAATTATTAAAATAAAATGTACGATTTGTGCCTTTAGTGTAAGCTTCAGATACTTGGAGATATATATGTAAGATTGAAATAGTATTTATTTTCTAGATTTGCATATGATAACCTCTACTCTTCCTCTAATAATCGCATTCCCGCATGTGTTATTTGTTATTTTCAGTTCCAATTTAATTTTATACAAAATACCCAAAAATAGATCACATCAATCGTTTCTTTATGTATCATTTCACCGCATGAATAATTTAAGACATTAAAATATATGTGAAATTTATTATTTATTTACTCGCATACCTGCCGAAATTAAAAAGCGGCGAGTTAATTTTTTTATTTCTAAGTTTATTTTTTGCGCTCATGGATATAGTTGGAATTACATCGAAAATTTTGTTTTTTTTTAGTTTGACAGCTGGCTGCTTTGTTTGTTTTGGATCAAATTCGTGTAGTCCTTTTAAATTACATTTAAGGCACATTTTATAAATACATCTTGTGCTAAAATTGAATTAATGTAATTGAATAAACATAATATATTGTAAGATATATGTTTCATAAACTATTTCGATTTGTTATCAGTTTGAGACACAGTATTCATTTAAAATTAATGTTTCGTAATTTCTTAAGTATAAAAGATAAAAAATACCAATAATTATCGAATAATTCCTTTGGTACATACAGAATACGAAATACTATTTACATCCATAGGAATGAATTAAGGTCTGAAAGAGTTAAAGGAGGTTTACCTAATTTTGTATCTAGAGAGAAAAAGAAAAGAAATAAAATGTTAAATGTTACAGTAGAAATCCGTTTATCCAAACTCCAGTCATCAGGATTGCCAAATATCCAGATCGTTATCAGAGAGTAAAAAATAAAGGAGAACTTTTTAATTTTAATAAAATTGTGCAATTAACTTGACTGGTTATTAAGTTTTGAATGTGATTCCAATTCGCTGTATTAATTCAAAAGCAATAAAATCTGGCACTCAGTAATCCAGATGCTTTTAGAGTTTAATTGTATTTCGTTAGAAAATTGATTGGGATTTTTCACACTTTCAATCTGAATGTATTACAAACAGATTAAAATATTACCTTGTTTATGCCAAAGAACAATGAAAGTTATTGTAAAATTGAATGCATAATTGATACTAAACACTTTGTTTTCATTTTTACCTTTGTTTGATCTGACGTTTAGTACTGTTTTCATGAAATCAATTGAACACTCAGGAGATCTGTTTATGTGCAAAAATATATTTTTACATTTTCACAAGGTGATAATTTGATAATACAAATTGTAAAACTTGAAAAATCAAATTATTAACAACATTTTGTATGCCTCCCGTTTCAACAGAGACAAAGGAAATAACTTTGGTAGATATCTCGCCCGATATGAAAGTTTGTGCTTTAGCGGTACCTACTCGATACAATTCAAAAGAATGATTTTTGATGTAGAATATTGCTATAAAATCTTCATCAAAAAGTCAACAGATGTCACCTCTGTAAATTTGGAATAATGTGAAAGCACTCCTGTCTTGACTAGATACACATCATCATTCCCTTTTCTGCATTCAGTGGTGCATAGGGCACTCTATTGTTAAACCAAATGCAGCATATCTAAATCATATGTTACATGAAAGTAAGGTGATCGGTCCTGCGCTTCAGGTGTCGGTACAGGAATAATGAAATATATCAGTTTAGACAACCTTTGAAATCAATATTTCACTTCCTCCATGCCAGAAATTGAATCCAGAAACTCAAGTACGGTAGGCGAAGACGCCAACTACTACACTACGAGGCGGACTTATCCCCACTCGATTTCCTTTTTCGGATTTTTTTTTACCTTTTTTTAGCCATCCAGTCCAAAAATACTCGTCCAGGATTCTGGTTCACAGAGAGAAACTTCTAAAAATTGTGGAGATTTAGAAATCACAAACACGGGGCAGAACGGGGAGTGGTACACAGTATGTAAAGTGATCACCTAAACCAGACAATGACAGGCCATAAGCCCTGTTATTGCCTTCGAACATTCTCAATAACTCCTTTATTTCGGTGGAAATAAATTACGTTAAAAACATTTTGTGTGCCGTGCCTACTTGTTTTCAATACTTTCTCAAAATATTTTACAAATTCTTAAATTGGTCTATCTTGCGAATGTTGGATGCTCGATACCTTCGACCTCGGGACTGTAAACAAGGCCTGCCCTCTCGCGATACGCGTGTTCGTATAAAACAGGGAACGTTTGATTTTAGGTAAACTAATTGACGTTATGGTTTTGAGTGTCAATCCTGGAATTAATGAAAGGAGTAAGGACTTACGGTTTCCTCCCTTTGGCACTGGTCCAGAAAGACACCGTTATCGTTTGCACTGGTCACTGTGCACGTTTTCTTGTATGTTGGTGATTCGAAATCACTGTCACGCTCGCGGTACGGTTTTCGTTGTGTTGTGTTTTATTGTTTAACTGATGTCTCGTTTTCCTAAAGCAAGATATGGCTTGATACTACAAAGCTAATCCCTTATCATATTCTGTGTTGATGTCTTGTTACCAAGAAGCAATGATAATTTGATAATGCCACATCCATTTGAAATATTATAAGAATTCTAGTCCAAGTATTTGCTTAATGTATTGGATGGTGCACTAGGAGTGATTATATCCGATAATTGAATGATTTTCTCCTCTTCATTTTTCCTAGTCCTAGTATTAGAAGAGATAGGAATTATAGATCTGAGACTCCTATGACTGTGCATCAGAGCTTCGAGATAATTGAGATGTCTCGGTCTATCATTGGATCTCATATGTTTGATGGCCGAAATGATAGTATTATTCTTGCTCTGGTCATATTCAGAGAGCATATTGAACCCGTTGCTTCGTAATTCTTCTCTTAAGGTCTGGGGAGACTCCATGAAGTGTACATTGTAAGTTAATGTGATCATTATACTATAACCAGCTATTGTGATCATCTCTCAGAATCTCATACCATTATGGATGAGTCTTTCAGTGGACTTTTTGATGACTGACCCTGTTGTGAAGCCTTTAATAGTTATATCTGCATCTGCCATTTCCATCTCTGAGGAACCTGCAACCTGCAACCTTGTCTACAATCAATTTCCTCATCAAGTGTGTCATTATAGTTTTCAATAGAGCTGGTATAACACTATCATATTCACATTTGTCCTGGAAAATTTCCAAGGACCATGCAAATACCACCACTTGAACTAGTTTTTCAAAAAGTTTCATGTCCACTGAACATGATACTGGTGATTTATCACCCCTATATGTTACCCCTAATAGTGACGATATTAAATATTGGAACTTTTCCACGTTCGATAAGTCGTTTCTACTGTGCACTAAACTTAAAAATAAATCATAAAACGCAGGAAACTCTTTTATTTTACCTGTAAATAAAGGTAATTTTATTAACGGCAATTTTGCGTAGTGCTTCTTTTCACATGATTCGGACTGGACTTCTTTTTTCAATGGTGGTAAAACCAGTCGCTTGATGCTGAAAATCTCACACACGATTTCATCCATTCGTTCCTGAATCTCATTGTTCTCCCTTACGGCAGCTTCATCTTCAGAAATTTCACACAAAATTTTTATTTGTGTTTCGTTAAACATATCCATTATAGGATCTAGCCGCTCGCACCACGATAAAAAACGTGGAATGTTTTCTGGATCGGACGTAGCGTCTTTTCCCGATCGTAAAGCATCCTTCAATCTTTTTAGCGCGTGATTTCGCCTAGTTGTATAAACATTTACGCTAACACTCATGATTAACGAAGTTAAAATAAGTGAAAATGATTTATAAGTTGCTAATGCTAAATGCTACTGCTAAAAATTATCGTTTGCTTTACGGGACAGTACACGCGCTTATTATTGACGCGCGAAGAAGGTAGTTTAAAAGTTTTTATGCAAATAAGAAAAAGAGTATGACGAAAAGGCTCACAGAGATTTATGTAAATGAATGTTGTTAATGTTTTTATGATGATTATAGGTTAATAATATATTATATATAAATTAATGATATGTTATGATACGATGAGAATTTAATCGTTAACCAATGCAGGTTTATTTTCATCGACAACGTGTCGCGAAAGGGCAAAATGTCCGAATATATTAATTATCCGGTTCGCAAGATAGACCAAATCAATAAAAATCAATATTTAACACGTTTAATCACATAAATCTACAATATTAAATTACAATAACTTTTCATCAATAAATTTCACTATCCAATATTGAAATTATTATATTTCATATTTTAAGTTTAAATTATTTTTTTAAATTTTACGTTACACTTTAAATACATTTGCAAAAACTGTAGTTGTATATAATATTATTATACTCTTTAGATGAACGACTATTGTTTAGGTTAAGAGCTCCCTCTGGAGTCAGGAATGAGATTTAAATGATAGATCTGTATATATATGGATATATTTTCAACAACTTTATAATGACCAAAGTTTATTTAGCTATTTTATAAAGAACTTAGCCTGTAAGGAAATATTATTGTGAAATAAAAATAAAATATGGTACAAATATTTATTTTGTGTTTTATTAATTATTTTTCCCCTTTTATCTAACAGTGATTAAAAGAATTAATCATCACCTTAATTTGAATGGAATGTAAAATTGAAAAGTATTTTTTTTCTGTGTTTGAGATTATGATTGAATATTTTTCTTTGTGTGCAATAACATCTAACTCTATCATTTGAACAAAGAAATTGTCGACAGAAAGGAGTTAAAACATATTTTTCAAATAACGCATGTCTTAAAGAAGGTGTGTATTCTTTGGAATACAGCGTAAGTCAGTAAGGGGTCAGTAGTACAATAGTTTACATTCTAAACTAAATACTCTGTAAAATAAAAACATGAAAAATTCTTATAAAATTACTGATTAGTGAAGTTTTTATTGGCTCCTGTAAAGTTGTCATTTTGTGAATAACATTCAAATTGGCGACGAAATTTGATTATTAAGAAAGCGATTATTTTGGTTATAAAAATAAAATTTAAAAATAGTATATCGTCGTTGCACGTCAAATACGGGCCATGTGAATCGGAGCACATTCTGAGAAAATCATCAAAATGCGACTTTTTGGCATAAAGTAATTAATATATTACTTTATTAAAAAACAGTGTATTTTTCATACTTCGTCCGTACACAGAAGTGTTATTTTCAGTTTAGTTTTTTTTTAAATTGTTTTTATCAATTTTCTCAGAATGTGCCCATATTTGATGTGCAACGACGATATGGTACTGAGTGCCAACCTTGAATTCTTTTTGCAATCTGGCCATACCCAGCATTGCGATTTTGGGAGGAATCTACCAAATTCGACTGAAATTCTATGGTTTTTCAAAAAAAAAAATATATTATAAAATAACAATAAAAAAACATTTATATATATGTATACCTAGATACAGCACTAAGCACTCGTCTTGTGTTCCATTCAACCTAAGTTCCGGAACCTAACTTGTAGTCAGTAAACAGAAAGCAGCAAAAAAATGCGCGACATGCAGCTTTGAGTTCAAAAATAGACTAGATTTGTTTCGGAAAACTTAAAATGCGCCAACAGCTAACTTTCGTTAAAATAGATTTAAGCAAATCAGCTTTAAGCTGCATGCTTAAAATTAATATTATAATAATTTTATTATATTAAAACAGTTAACGACTTTTTTTCTACTATGCGTTGTGATCGGCAATGTTCATGCGACAACGCTCATTTTTCGGAACATAATTTCAAAATATCGTTCTACGAAGCATCATCTTCCCCCGCTTACGGATTTTGAGTGGACAACAAATTTCTATCCACCCCTGCCATGCTTTCGGTTCTCGGGGAATAATAAATAATTAATTTTTCGACAGAAATCTACAAATTTTTACTTGTTGGAGGTTGGCAATACTAGTCATACCTATCTTTTTTCCACATTGGTGCTGTATAAATAACTTTGTATAGTGTGAATTACACAAAAATACAATTGCATCTAAGAATTCGTTTCGTAAATTAATTTAAAAATAAATTAGTGTTACAAGTATTGAAGCATTAACATTGTTTGATGTTCCAAACCTATCGTTTAAAAAGAAACAAAGTTCCATATTTATTCATTCAATAAAAATATTGTCAACCTTTACGAATATATTTGTGATTTTTAATTTTGAATTCTCCTCCGTTTTCTGTCAAATCCGATCAGCTGTTTTTTTATTACGCACCAATCAGAGGCTTACGTTACCACCGTGAAGTTGTCTCATTTTCCGCTAAACGTTGCCAACTTCTGGCAGTCCGCTGGTCTGTTCCTATGTTCCCGAGATCAGTTCTCCGCCAAAATGGCTGACAATAATTCGTGCGCTGATGTCAGTCCGCCTAAAATGCCTCCTAGTTTGTATACACAGTGTATCCGATGTGTTAAATCGTTGTTTTTACAAATAAACAATTCTAAATGGGATCGAAGTGAGATGCTCTCCATGCCCCACAATATATTCGTGGATTTGTTTTTCACGGTGAGTCTTCTTGGAACATTTCGTAGGCCTTATGCTGCTCGATTTCATTGTCAGAGAAACTCATGAATATGTATTGTAGGTGTTAGAATTTCTTCTCGCTTCGGCAGATTGAGGATTCCAAATTTGACGAGCATTCAGGTTGAAACTGAAGTGTCGCGACACGCTCGAAACTATTGCGCAAACTGCACAAAATCTTCGTTACACAAACGGCTCCGATTGTCTGGCCATAATACTTTCACTGTTCGTGACTGTTTTTACTGCGATCGTACGATTATAATAAATGTACCGACGAGAGTTTGTACGTTTTTTCTTGTTTTGGCCTTTTAATGTGTGCCAAATTTCGCTGTTATTGTCCACTTTCGGCGAGTACCGTGCGATAATCTCGAGGCACCTTTGTCACGGAGAGGTGGAATTTCTATTACATTACATTGTATATTGTATTGATTCGGAGCTGGTCAATTTGGCCAATAAGTAAATTGTTACTAAGCGAGTGGACACGACAGAATTACTTCCGAGCGTCTGCGTCTCGACGTGGAATATTTATACTAATTACTAATTACACATGCTCAGTTCCTAAAACAGACCCATTATTTACAAATATAACTTTTCCCAGTATGACACTCCCCGAATATTATTATCACAATGAATTTTGCGGAATCATTTTAATTTGCAACAAAATGTATCGCTATCGACGTGGTTATTGATTTTTTTAAATCGTCGAGTCAGCTGTTGGTAGAAATGTCGAAATTTTGACAGTTCGTTGCAGTCAGAGGTGCAGAACCATCGCTCAGCGTTCAAATGTGCATTATTTATATCAATTCCGCAATATGGGACAAAACAACAAAAAAAAAAACTGTTCAATCTTGCTATCTGATGTCGGCCACCTGTGGATAATTCTTCAGGTGTACGTAAAACGAATATATTTAAAAATTAGAAAATATAACATGTAATGTTAGCTCAGTTAGAATGTAAGTTTAGGCATAAAATTGCAAAGCGCCCTTGAGGAGATTTTTCACCATTTTCAGCATTTATTTATTATTAATCACCACCACCGTTTATATCTTTCTTCAGAAAAAAATATCCATAAAGTGAGCCCAGCCGTTCTCAGTTAACGATGAAACTAGCCGATTACCTCAGCTTATTTCTCCATACCAAAAAGTAAACTATTTTACGTCTTTAAACTATGTCCTTAAAATATAGCTTGATTAGAATGACAGTTGTCAATAATTCATAGTGATGGGAAATGATCAAATGACTTTGTATTAACGCAAATCGATTCAGTTATTTCCATATGACTCATACACACAAAAATACATTTGTACTCTGGCGTGTTAATTGATTTTTTTATTATCAATCTTGAAATTTGTCCCTCGTTTTGCCCATCTGTAACGTTTTTAAAATTTTAAAACTAAAAGAACACTATAATAAACCTAATTATTAACGACGTTCTTA